>NW_008334003.1:5799649-5799970 GCF_000622305.1 Nannospalax galili
ATTTCATTATTAAAATACATAGTTTCATACAGAAAAATTCATTTTTAATGCAATTGACACTAAGATGTTTGCACATGTGTTTCTAATTTCTATATATCTGATCATTACTAGACACAGTTGGTTATTTTTTGAGCTCCTAGCCATCTGATCATTGATATAAAGTCATCAGGTATATTTCATTGGTAATGTTTCTCACATCTACTAATTATTAAGTAGCAAATTTTTATGCTTTGAAGAATTTTTTTTTTTTTAAGATCATCCACCATGATCAAGTTGGCTTTATTCCAGAGATACAGGGATGGTTCAATATATGTAAGTCAA
>NW_008334003.1:5800003-5801429 GCF_000622305.1 Nannospalax galili
ACAGACAGGGCATCAGATTCCCTGAAACTGGAGTTATAAACTGTTGTTAGCTGCCATGTGCGTGCTGGAATTCAAACCCGGGTCTTCTGCAAGAACAACCAGTGTTCTTAACCGCTGAGCCATCAAAATATGCTATTTCCTACATTTTTAAATATTATTTTTATTTTTTTAAGAAGAAGCATATCATTACAGCTTTAATATGCTCAATAACCATTTCCAAAGCAAAGACACAGCTCTTTCAAAAGTGGCTATAAAATTGTTAGGTTTGCTGTTGAACTACTACAGCTATGCAATATTGAACTCAGTATAAGCCCTGTAAGATGTAAAATTGAATGCGTTTTTAACCTTTAAAAAGATCTCCATTTTGTTTTAAAATATACTGTTTCTAACAGAAAGACTCATTGTTTTTACTACTAACACTGAGAGGTTGACACATGTGTCTCTAATCTGCATGTTTCTGATTGTTACTAGTCATAATCTGTTGCACTCAGATCCTTGGCACCTGTGTATGTCTATAAAGTCATCAGGTAGATTTCAATGGTAATGTTTATCACCTCTACTAATTAATGGCATAAATTTTTATGCTTCCTCCTCAAATATAAAACTTTTTTTTAAATTTATTAATCTTTTTTCTGTGTATATATCACACAGAACATCCCAAATCACCTTATTCAACTATACACCCACTTCCCAGGTGGCATCCTCCCTTAGCCTCCCTTCCTCCGCTAGAGCCCTTATACTCTGTTATCCCTGCTACTGTCTCCTGTGTGATCGGCACCCCAGCCATTCCCCACTTCTTGTCCATCTAGTGAATCTAGTCAGCCTATCTAGAGGTCTTTGTTTTAGGAGGTTCAGCTGTTCCTCATCTAGCAACAATCAGTTGTCAATATTCCTTTAGATAACATTGTTCATTTTCCCAGTTCTATGCTGGGCTACTACCTGGGAGTCCCTTGGGCCACCCTGGCCAACAACTCAAAAGAAGTTATCTCCTGTCTGGCATTGTTGCTTGTTATGTAGCCTTTAGCTATATGTGTGGACTCTTAAGAAATTATATTGGACCCTTTAATCTTTGGTTATACTTTCCTTTTGGGTGTTTAAGGCACCAGAAACCAATTTATTTTTACCAATTGACCCAGAAACCAATTTATTTTTACTCTTAAGGTCATTTGAAGATGTGTTCCTCAGGGGTCACATGGGCTTGGGAGGAGCCCCTGGTTCCTTTCTTTTACCAGTTCTGCCTATGTGAAGATAAGTCAAAGGTTCTGCTCGACCATGGCTGGCTTCACTTGGAAGCATGGAAGAAATGATTCCTCTGTGCTGACCCTCCTCTTTGTAGACTGGCCACTGGTTCAAGTCCATCTCATGGGTTCTCCTCGCCCTCCTTGATCAAGAGGACAGGTGACTCACCACAATTACAGGACATTTT
>NW_008334003.1:5801638-5804118 GCF_000622305.1 Nannospalax galili
ATAGTTCTTGATCTGGTATGTATAATTTGTCAGTAGGTTGTTGGACTAATAAGATTCCCTCTGATTTTTAAGACTAGCTAGGCATTATTTATCTCTCACATTGTCTAACCCTTCTACCATGGATTCCCCAAATTAAGGTGCCCCCATTTTCCCCATTACTCCCTTAATAATACCCTTCTCCTATGGTCCTACCTCTCTTGAGCTCCTTCCTTCCCTTTATCCCCTAGGCTCCTTATATAACCTTCCTCCCCCCTCCCTTAAACTAACCCAATTTTTATCCATATCTCCCTTATTAAGGCCTGTTTCCTACTGTTCTTCTCTTTCAGGTTCTTTAGTTTCTAATTCCATCCATTTACCTGCAAATTTCATGATTCCACCTTTCTTCACTGCTGAATAAAACTCCATCATGTAAATGAACCACATTTTCATTATCCACTCATCAATTGAGGGATACCTAGGTTGCTTCCATCTCTTAGCTATTGTGAAAAGAACAGCAACAAACAAATGTCTCTGCAATAGGATGAGAACATTGGGTATATGCCAAGAAGTGGTATAACTGGGTCAAATGGTAGGTTCATTCGTAGTTTTTTTAAGAGTTCTCCACACTGTTTTCCATAGGGGTTGAACAAGTTTGCAGCCCCACCAGCAGTGGATGAGCGTTCCCCTTCCCCCACATCCTCTCCAACATTTGGTATCATTTATTCTCTTGATCTCAATCAGTCTGACTGGGGTAAGATGAAATCTTAAGGTGGTTTTAATTTGCATATATCTAATTATTAGTGATGTTGAACATCTTTTAAGATGTTTCATAGCCATCTTTACTTCTTTTGAGAACTCTCTGTTCAGCTCTTTAGCCCATCTTTTAATTGGGTTACTTCTTGTCTTGATTCTCTGTTTTTTGAGTTCATTATATATTCTGGATACTAAACCTCTGTGAGATGTGTCGCTCTTGAAGATTTTTGCCCATTATGTGGGTTTTCTCTTCACTTCCCTGGTTGCCTTCTTAGATGTACAGAAGGTTTTTGGTTTAATGAGATCCTATTTGTTGATTCTTGACCTTGTTTCCTGAGCAATTGATGTCCGGTTTAGAAAATCCTTTCCTACACCTATATCTTGTAGGTTTTTCTCAATGTTTTCTTCTATCAGTTTCAGAGTTTCAAGTTTCACATTTAGGTCTTTGATACATTTGCAATTGACTTTTTCCAATTCTGTGAAAAATGTCATGGGGATTTTGATTGGCATTGCATTGAATCTATATATGACTCTTGGTAGGATGGTCATTTTCTCCTCCAGTGAATGTTCTTGGCCCCTTTGTCAAATATCAGGTGGCTGAAATTGCATTTACTCATACTTGGGTCTCCAATTTTTTTCCACGGATCTATGGTTCTATTTCTCTGCCAGTATGATGTTGTTTGTATGCCTATAGCTCTGTAATACAGCTTAAAACCTGGCATAGTAGTCCCCCTGGCATTGCTCTTGGTGCTCAGGGTTGCTTTGGCTATCCGAGGTCTTTTTTGCTTCCATATGAATCTTAGGATGGTTTTTTCCAATTCTGTGAAAAATATCATGAGGATTTTGATTGGCACTGCATTAAATCTCTAAATGGCTTTTGGTAGGATGGTCATTATCAAAATATTAATCTTCCAATCCGTGAGCATGGGAGGTCCTTCCATCTTCTTATGTCTTCCTCAATCTCTTTCTTTAAATATTTAAAATTTTCATAATAGAGCTCTTTAATGTCTTTGGTCATTATACTAAATTATACTGTTATAATTATACTGTTATACTAAATTCTGAGATATTTTAATTTTTTTGCAGCTATTGTGAAGGGGAGTGTTTCCATGTGCTCTTTCTCTGATTGCTTGTTATTGGTATATAGAAAGGCTACAGAATTTTGTAGGTTAATTTTGAAACCTGCCACTTTACTGAACATGTTAATAGTGTCTAGGAGTTATCTGGTGGAATTATTGGACTCTCTTAGATATAATATCATATCATCTGTAAAAAGGGATAATTTGATCTCTTCCAATTATTACTCTTTAATTTCCTGCTCTTGTCTTATTGCTCTTCCAAGAGTTTCAAGCACTAGGTTAAAGAGAAGTGGAGAAAGTGGATAGCCTTGTCTAGTTCCTGATTTCAATGAGAATGCTTCCAATTTTTCACTGTTTAGAATGATGTTGGCTGTGGACTTGTTATATATGGCTTCTACTATGTTGAAGTATGTTCCCTCCAGTCCAATTCCCTCTAGGACTTTGAACATAAATGCATGTAGAATTTTGTCAAAGGCCTTCTCTGTATATATTGAGATGACTATGTGGTTCTTGTCTTTGAGCACATTTATATGATTTATGACATTTATTGACTTACATATATTGAACCATCCCTGCATCTCTGGGATATAGCCAACTTGATCATGGTGGATGATCTGTTTGATGTGTGTCTGTATGCAGTTTGCAAGTATCTTGTTGAGAATTTTTGCA
>NW_008334003.1:5804484-5805740 GCF_000622305.1 Nannospalax galili
TTTAACTGGGCTAGTGGTCGTTCAATCTTGTTTATCTTTACAAACAACCAGCTCTTGGATTCATTGATTTTTTGTATTGTTTTCTTTGTTTTGATTTCATTAATTTCTGCCCTGATTTTTGTTATTTCTTCTTGTCTGCTGTGTTTTGGGTTTCATTTGTTATTGCTTTTCAAGTGTTTTGAGTTGCAGTGTTAAGTCATTTATTTGTGTTCTTTCCGATTTTTTAATGTAGGCACTTAGAACTCTAAACTTCCCTCTAAGTACAGCTTTCAGCATGTCCCAAAGATTTTGTTGTGTTTTATTGTCCTTTTCATTTAGTTCCAGGAATACTTTTTCTTTCTTAATTTCTCTTTTGACCCATTCATCATTCAGGAGTGTTTTGTTTAATCTCCATGTGTTCATGTGGTGATTAGAGCTTATTCTGGTGTTGATTGTAAGCTTTATTTCATCATGGAATTATATTTATCTTTTTGTGTTTGTTGAGGTATGTTTTGTGCCCCAGTATATGGTAGATTTTAGAGAAGGTTCCATGGGGTGTTGAATAGAAAGTTTGTCCTTTGCTGCTCGGGTGGAATACTCAGTATATGTCTGTTAGGTCCATTTGATATATGGTAGTGTTTAGTTCAAATCTCTCTCTGTTAAGTCTCTGCCCCATTGACCTAATACCCAATGGGGTATTAACATCCCCTGCTATTAATGAGTTGGCATTAATCTGGGTCTTAAAGTCCTGTTTTTATGATGTTGGGTCCACCAGAGTTTGGTGAATATATGTTCATGATTGTAATATCTTCTTGATTTATTTTTCCTTTGATCAGAATGAAGTGGCTCTCTTTTTCTCTCCTGATTAGTTTTAAAGTCTATTTTGTCAGATATTAGAATGCTACGCCTGCTTTTTTCTTAGTACCAATCGCTTGGTATATTTTTTTCCATCCTTTCACCTTTAGATAGTGCCTGTCCTTGAAAGTGAGATGAGTTTCTTGCAGATAACAAAAAGATGGGTTTTGTTTCATAATCCATTCACATAGTCTGTGTCTTTTGACTGGAGAGTTCAGTCCGTTAATATTTAAAGTTATTAATGAAAGACATGTGCTGAATCCTGTCATTTTTATTTCTGTTTACAATCTTGATATAGCTGTACTTTTCCACAGTTATACCTTCATTGGATTTCTTTCCACAACCCCTTAGGTATAGTCATTCCCTTCTTCAGCTCTTTGTATTGCTTCAAGTACTCTCTGAAGGGCTGGTTTCGTGGACAT
>NW_008334003.1:5806431-5825859 GCF_000622305.1 Nannospalax galili
TCCTTCAGTTCTTTGATTTCTTTGTGTGTTCTTTAAATTCACTTAATTCTTTTATCATGTTTATAATTTTTCTTTTGAGTTCCATGCCCTGCATTATCTCTAGGGGATTCTCATTGTACTCCTCTAGAGGACAATTGATATTTGGTAGGGATATGTTATTTTGGTTTTTCATGTTATTATTTTTAATCTGTGATTTTGACACGTGAATTTCTTTTGTAATTTCTGATTCTTGTGTGAGACTCAAGCCTTCAAGTTTAGGTCTGCTTCTTTTTTGTAAACTTTATGTGCCTTTGTGGTTTACTTTTTGGGCATGAAAAGCTGGTTCATCTAAGCTTCCAGTTCTCTCTTTTGATTTTATATTGGAGTGGCCAGATTGCTTTTGTGTTCAAGAGTTCCCACAGAGGCCCAAGTCAGGTGTGGATCATCAGATACTCTCAGGCTTTCTCCTAAGGTCTGGATCCCTCCAGGAAAGATTTTAGCCTCAAGAATTTGGGAGTTGGACTGGCCTGGGAGCAGGACCCAGGAAATATGCTGGTCTCAGGCAGCTGGTAGCTATCCCAGGTAGAAATGCAAAGGGAGATTGGGGTGGTAGAAAGCCCCAAGGGCTCCTGGGATCTGTACCGAGGAGCTGGATTGGTCTGGATACAAAGGATCATGAAGCTGAAAGGTCAGCCCTGGTCTCCAGGAAAGAGGCTGACGGGTTTGTGCAGCCCAGGTAAGCGGAGAGAGGTGAGGTCAGGATCAGGCCCAGAGGGCTCCTGGGGACCTTGAGAAGGAACAGGGTCCCTCTGGATGCAAGGGATCAGGAAGCAGTGGTGGCCCCAGCCCGAGAGGTCAGACCAGCATCCAGGAAAGAGGCTCTCAGGCCATGCAGCCCAGGGAAGCAGAGGGAGGTGAGGACCAAGGCCAAAGGGCTCCTGGGGACCCTGTGAAGGAACTGGTTTGGTCTGGATGCAAAGGATCAGGAAGCAGTGGTGGTTCCCCCAGTGTCTGGGGCACCAAGATAAGGAATGGGACAGCACCCAGGCTAGGAGGAGGGGCGTGTGAATGAGGCTGGGGGAGTCAAGGTGTGGAGGACGCAGTGAACTTACCCAGCAGAGGCCAGCAAGTTGTGCATTCCCTGGGAAGCAGAGGGAGGGAATCAGGCCATAGGGCTCCTGGGGACCTCAAGAAGTGACTGGGTCCGTCTGGATGCAAGGGATCAAAAAGCAGTGGTGGCTCCTGCCTGAGGGGTCAGCCCTGGCATCCAGGTAAGAGGCTGGTGGGCTTTGAGAGTTCTTAAGCCTTGCCTTACTTGCAATCACTCTCTTGCTTCCTGTGCCTGCTTGAAGATACAATCACTCAGCTTTCAGCTCTGGGCACCTCTCCTGCCTTGCCTCCCTACCATTATGGGTCCTTACCCCTGGAGCTGTAAACTGAAATGAATTCTTCCTTCTATAAGTTACCTTGGTTATGATGTCTTATAACAGCACCAGAAAAGCATTACATCCTCCAGCCTAAGGTTCAGGGACCATTGAAGATGAAAGTGGTCAAGAGACTGCATGAGCCAGAAATCATGGAGTGCAGAACAAAACCAGTCCTCCAACCAAAACCAAACCCTGACAGGACTGTTGCACTCTTGAACTCACAGTAGCTGTTGTTGCCTACATAAGACGTGTACAAGAGCAAACCAGTCAACAGTCTAGCATGGAGTGAGAAGGGGTTCATGAGCCCCTAACCCTACTGAGCAGCCATGGACAGCTGGTTGTTTCCTGGGGAGGAAGAGTCAGTTTTTCTTAAGAGTGTGGCTCCCGGTAAGTTAAGCATGGTCCAGTGGATGGCCTCACAAATAGAAGTACACAGGTAGGACAATTGGAGTGGATGAGTTATTAAATTTTAAACAAGAGGACACTATGTTGACTGTGGGGAGTAAATGTTGGAGGAGTTAATGGGAAGAGTTAGGTGTTAATATGATGAAAAGATTCAGTATGAAACTCCCAAAGAAATTAAAATATTTATTAAAGAATCCATTTTAGTAATTATAAATATTATCTACAATTATTTATTAAACATTATTAAAACTAGAATTAAATAAATAAACAAATAAATAAAATAGCCTAGGAGGTTAGTGAAGTGTATCTCTGGGTGTATCTAGAAGGATGTCTTCAGAGACCTTTAGATCATGAGGGCTCTGACCCAGTGAATGGATTAATCTCTTTATAGATTCATAATCTGATGGAATTATTGAGAAGTAGTGAAGGAAAGGAGATAGGCTACTTGGAAGAACGAGGTCCCTGGGAGAGTGTCTCTGGGCACAGTTACTTGTATCGCTTCTCCTTCTAGGCCCATTTCTCTATTTACTGGGCAACAAGAAGTGAGGAATAGCTGCAGCCACTTTCATGTGTGCAGTCAAACAACCACTGACTGAAACCTCTGAAACCATGAGCTAAAACAAATCTTTCCTTTAAGTCATGTGTGTCAGATATTTTGTTACAGCAATGAGAAACATAATTAATAGGAACCCCAATGTGATCTGGGTCCTGTGGACTATGACTTTATAACTACCCCAGTGGATTCAAATTCTATTCCAGGCCCTTAGGCCTCAGAATCCAGGCTACCTCTCACTTAACTGGCCTCTAGACAGCGATTTCACATTCCATGCCATTTCCCACAGCCCCAGGCTCCAGTCCAAACCCTGTGTATCCAAGCATTAGCCCAGCTCACATGAGAAGGCTCCAAACTGGCCTCTATGAAGGCAGATTCCATGGCTACTCCAGCACCAGAGAGGCCCTAGGTTGCAGACTAATCCCCATACCACTGTCTGCAATGTACTCAGAGAGCAAGCCTGTTGCCAGAGACCCTAAAAACCCCAGTATGAGCCTGCTTTCACATATTCAAGTTGTATACCTCCAAGCTCCTGGACAGTTCCTCTGTATGCATGTTGTAGGGCCTTCTAGTAGACACATATGCCAGGTCTATCCCTCTGCCATCTGACTGGTGTGATGTCAAACAGCACCAAAGACACAAGTTCAATGTCATGAAATTAAATCAACATCAAGCCTAAGAAGCTGTGGATTTTTCTCTAGCCCCAATCAAATTGAAAGAGCACCATTTCAGTTCAGAGAAATGAAATTGTGTTTAGAGTCTTACTATGTATCTCTGCCTTGCCTTAAATTTGAAGCAATGCTTCTGCCTCAGTTTATAGAGCACTGGAATTTCAGGGGCATACCACTGTGACTGAGAGAGAAATATATTAAAAATATGTTAATTTTGACAAGAGCACTCAAACAAAACAAAGTAAGAGAACTATGGAGTTAATGGTACAGGCCTAGGAATACTGGTCTTGTCTGATATGGATTTCAAGGTGGAGATGGTTGAAAGAGTGGCATTATGCAGGTAAAGGATGGTGAAACCGAGGAACAAAGACTTTCATCCAGGAGGAAAGAATCCACACATATGTAAGCTTGAAATTATCTACCAGTTGTCAATAATGATAACATCTTAGTATTTATTACCAAATTTGTTTTAAGAGTCACCTAGAAAACTTTTTAAGTTTGGGTTTCTGGGCTGCAGGCCTGAAGTTTCAGATTCCATGGGTTCTGATTCAGGAGACCTAAGATTTTGGATTTCTGTAAAAGATAAGACTTCAAGGTAATGTTAAGGGGGCACAAGCTCAAGGATCATGTTATGCTGGATGAAAGAGGTTAAGTGTCTCATGTAGGGATCATGTCAAGATCACCCAAGACAGGAATTCAAAGACTGACAAGACAGGCTGTTGGAAAAGCTAATTGAAATAATTTAAGGCAATACTAGTATCAGAGAGAAAAAAGGCAATATTCTTAAGAAATTATAGGTTAAGCAAAAATTAGCATTTTTTATTTAAGATTTTTTTGTGATTTTAATACCTAAGTACTGAATTTATACCATTTCTACCCCTTCTTCTGCCCCTCAAACTCCCAGCTCCCCCAATCCCTGCTGAAATGCATGACTTCCTCTTTAATTATTATTGTTAAGAAATTATGTGTCAGAATTTGGAGAGTGCTTGTATATAGCTAGATAATGATTAGTTGTACACACAGTTCTGTGTTTATCAGTATAAAATAATTTTAAATAAATTCTCAAGCTTAAAAACCCAGTATAAACAATGTACTTACGTTCTATGGACTGAATGATTGTGTCTTCATAAAATACATATGTTGTCACCCTAATCTACAATGTGATAGTATCTGAATGGATAGCTAGTTCATGAGGATAGTCCTTGAGCCTATATAAGAAGAGCTAATCTCTTGGATATAAAGAGAATTAAATATGAAAAATTTTAAGAAACAATGTTTGAAGGCCAATGACATGAGAATATCCTCTGTAACAAACTGATAAGAGGCAATCCACCTTTTGCAAAAAAAAAACACAAAAAACATAAAATGCTGGAAATTCACCACCTCATTATGTGCCTGGATAGCTCCAACTTCTTGAAAGTTCTACACTAAACTAAAATCTGCCTCCCTATAACTTTGATCAATCGGTTCACATTCTTGCTTGGGGCTATTTAATTGCTGGTAGAGATTTTAGTTGCTTCCCTAAAGGCAGAAGACTTAATGTTTTGTAACTATTATTGATCTTTGTCCAGATTTGGCCTGTAGCTGGGCAGCTAGATAATTTATTTCTCTTTGAGGTTCTATGACACTAGTTCTGGGCTACATTTTCTGTTTTGCTTCTTGAAGCTTTCATTTCTTTATGCAAAGAAATTTGAACACATGAATTTTTTTTGGTGTATGAGCTACAGTTTTTTTGAAAATATACCAATTAGCTCTTAATTATTAAGTGTGTGTGTGAGAGGGCACAGATACATATTTATAGTCAAATGAAAGCTTGGGGTAATTTATATTAAATATTATGAAATTCTTTTAATAGTAATATTAAAAAATTAAGTAATGGAACAAGTTGCCAAAACGGGTTGTGTAGTGACACTCACTAGAAGTATTCAAGGCAGAAACAGCCACCTGTTGGGAAATGATGGTTTGAGCTAATTATATCTCCTGGGTTTTTTGGGTTTTTTTTTTGTGTGTGTGTGTATCACACAGAACATCCCAAACCATCTCATTCTATGTGTGTACTATCCTATTTAGGTTATCTAAATTTTTGGTTTTTAAAAGGCTCAACTTAAGCATATTCAGATAAATACATGCCAAAACTATTTCATCAATAGTACTTTTAAAAATTGCTATGTGATATCTGTGTACTATTAGACTCAATCCTCAGCAAATAATTTGAAAAAGTGAAAGCAAGCAAAAAGTGGGGGTATATGAAGATGCACACTGTAACACTATTATGTAACACATAACTTATGAAAAAGTGAATGTCAAAACAATAAGATGGTTAAATAATGCACAAGACCATTCGTACAAGGAAATACTAGGTAATTATTAAATTATAGTCAGAATTGGTATTAACAAAGAAAATTCTCACTTTTATAACATTAGGTACAACACTAAAGCTTTAAGTTTCATATAAAATATAATTTCATTAGTTCTTCTTTAAAAGCACCCACTCAGGCATAATGTCAGATAAAGCTAGAAATTAAGTGACTGAGAAATGACAACACCAGGTGTGGTGATACACACTTTTATTTCATTTCAGTGTTTACTGGACCACTATTCACAGCAGCTAAATTACAGAACAAATCTAGGTGTCCAACAGCAGAGAATGGATAAAGAAAATGTGGCATAGATACAAAGTGGAGGCTTTTCAGATATAAGGAAGAAGGATACCATGTTGCATTCAGTGATGGATACAAGTGGACATCATCGTATTAAATGAACTACGCAGATCTCAGAAAGACAAGTATGGACACTTTTCTCCCACGTCTGTTTCTTGGATTTTATACTGATACATAAAACATAAAACTCTGGAATTGCTAGAATAAAAAGTAGAGAATATATTACAAGAATGCACTACAGGGATACTTGATCATCCATAGAAAAGGACTTTCTGAACAGGATGCTAGTAGCTCAGGAAATAAGGCCAACAACTGAAAACTGGAATTTCTTGAAGTTAAAAAGTTCCCACACAGCAAACAAAACTATCAATAAATTAAGTAAAGAGACAGCCTATGGAATGAGAGAAAATACTTGCCACAAATACGTCTCACAAAGGATTAATATCTAGAATATACAAAGAACTAAAAAGAACTAAACATCAAGAAAACAACCCAATCAAAATAAAAGGAAGGAATTTCAGGGAAACTGAATATAGAGAGTTCCTAAAACAGGAAGTATTAATAGCTAATAATCACTTCTAAAAGTATTCAACATGCTTATCCATTAAGGACATGAAAATTAAGACTACTGTGATATTATATCTCACCACAGAGAAATCTTAATGCTCTTTGCTAAACTTTTGGTAGCTGATGGATTCTGGGGTCAGGACAGTCCTTTCCTTCTGTTATATATCAAACCATGAGTTTACCAAGCTCCAGTGAATAGTTCTAAACTCATGGCTACACAGATGGTTCTGGTAAAAATCAGCATGTCAAGCCAGGCGTGGTGGCACCTGCCTTTAATCTCAGTACTCTGGAGGCAAAGGAAGACAGATCCCTGTGAGATCAAGGCCAGCCTGGTCTACATAAGGGGTTCCAGGCCAGCTGGGGCTACAGAGTGACTCTGTCTCAAAAAAAAAAAAAGAAAGAAAAGAAAAGAAAAGAAAAGAAAAACCTCCTAAAATCAATAAACTCAATAAATAAAAACAAAAGTGTCTGATTATGGGAAATAGAGGTGGTGGCGTAGGGTATGAATGATATAGATGGGAGGGTGATAAAGAGGATGGGGAGTTAGAGTAACCAGGACACACAAAAATTGTGTATTAAATTATCAAAAAACAAATTTAAACAATAAAAACATTCTTAATAACCAAAAGAGAAAAAATCAAAACAACAAAGAATACTTAAAAATATATATATATAGTATTAAGTACCAGGGAACCTATCTAACCACCTACAATATAGCACTGGTAGAATCTGTTCAATCTACTTAGAAACTCTGTATTCTGTTGAAGGCTTTAAGAATTCCAGGGGAAGGCTTGAATGATAAATTGCCTTTATTTCAAACAATTGCTTTATTCAATTCCCAGTGTAACTGCATACCCATGTGACATCATTACCCCCATGACAGAAAATTGCTCACATACATGCTTCTGAAAGAGCCTGAACAGAGCTGGACATACATCATCCCTTAAGTGTCAGAGATCCACGGTCTGACTGATGGCTGCTGCTTCTGGTTACACAGGTGAAAAGAGGAGGTAACCACTGCCAAGCACTGCCACCATGGTTACAGGCCCCCTCCCTCTGGGTGAAGTGACTTCAGGAGGACTTAAAGAGCCAGCAGCGTGTCTCTCGCCTCTACATTCATTTCTGTTGTTTTCTCCTTTTGGAAACCAGATATCAAAGATTCCAGCATTCCAAAGTAACTGAATATACAGGGCAAATTAGGAAGTCATTGTGCATGCCGACAGGAGGGCTTGGATCCTCAAAAGATGTGGAACACATATTGCTTATATTTCTCAATAATCCTCAGCACACAGACTGCATACAAACATCAAAAAATATCAAAAAAATGAAAAACAATGAGCGTGACTATTGAAGAGAAGAACGTAATAAATCTTTAAAAAATTTAATCTATTATTTTTATTTTACGTGTAGGAGTGTTGTGCCTGCATGCATGTAAGTGCACCCATGTTGTGCAGTGCCCATGGCAGACAGAAGAGGGCATTGGATCTCATGGAACTGGAGTTATGGATGGCTGTGAGCTGTCTTGTGGGTGCTGTGATTCGATCTCAGGTCCTCTGCAAGAGTAGCCAGTGCTTTTAACCACTTAGTCATCTTTCCAGCTCCTCAGCAGAATTTTATTTATGGAATTAGCACATTATTAAATTCAAACATGCAGCTCTTTAAAACAATAAGTGGAATCTCAGGTGACATATAAAGAAAGGAAAATATGGCCCATTTGAAGGGAAAAAAAACAACAGGCCCTGTCCCTGAAAAAGAGCTGATGGCTGGTCTAGAAAGAAACTGTAAATGAGCTGTTTCTAAAAAGTATTCAAATTAGTAAAGAAAGAAGGGCAGAAAGTCAGGAAAATAAAGTTCAAACAAAGAGGGAGAAACTGCAAAGGAAGTCTACAGCTGGAAAGTGCAGTGACTGAAATGAAAAGACAAATCCACTAAAGAGACTCAAAAGCAGATTTAATCAGGGCAAAGAATCAGAAAACCTACAGATAGGATGATGGAAGTTAGCATATTTGAAGAAAATTAAAAACGATTGAGTAAACAGAGCCTACAGGACCTGTAAGGCACTGCTGAGCAGAATGCTGGGGTGGGGGGTGGGGTTGTAGTGAAAAGAGAGAAACAGAGAAGCATTATTTGAAACAATAATGTCTGAAAATTTTCTGACATGTCTTCTAAGCACGGAAGACATGAATATAAATATCAAAGGACCTCAAGAACTACAAGGAAACCAAAGTTGAAAACTCACATCAGGACACATTATAATCAAACTGGGATGCGGGGAGATGAAAAAATTCTGAAAACTAGGAGAAAAATGACCTGTCGCGTACAAGGCACCATCAATAGACTTCTCACTAGAATGTTTGGAGGACAGTGTGGTCCAATGAGAAGTTACCCACAAGCTCAAGTATTTGAAAATTTGGCATATGCTTCCTAGCTGCTGGTACTGTTTGAGGAGGTCATTGAATTCTGGGGAGGAGGAGCTTTGCTGGAAAAAGAATGTCACTAGGGTGGGCTATGAGAGCTCATAGCCTCAGCCGCAGTTCTCCTTCCTGGGTGACGATGTGAGCACTTAGCACTCTCTGTTCCAGCTGCCTCTGCCATGCTTCTGTCTGCCATACGGACTCTCATTCTGGAACCATGAGCCCAAACAGGCTCTTCCTTTCCTAAGTTGCCTTGGTTATGGTGTCTTATCACAGCAACAGAAAAGTAACTAATAGAGACAGGAAGCAGCAGGATGGAAAAGATATGTTCAAAGTGATAAAGAAAAAAAAACCCACCAACCACGAATCTTACACCAAGGAAAACCCTTTGTTAAAAATGAAGAGAAACAAAAACATCTCAGGTAAACAAAAGTTGTGGGTATTTTCACTATTAGTCCAGTCCTGAAAGAAATATTAAAGAAGGTCTTACAGGTTGGAATGACAGTTTACTAGGTAGCAATGTAGAGGCATAAAGGGTAATAAAGATCTCACTTAAGGAAAAAAAATGTGGACAATTCTAAAGGTACTTTTTAAATTTTATTTTATTTATTATTTTTGTTTTATGCATGTATTGACTGAGTGTATGTAAGTACACCTGTGTCGTGCAATGCCTAGGAGGTCAGAAGAGGGCATCGGATCCCCTGGAACTGGAATTATGGACAGTTGTTAGCTGCCATGTGGGTGCTGGGATTCGAACCTGGATCTTCTGCAAGAACAGCCAGCATTCTTAACTGCTGAGCCATCTCTCCAGCCCCCATAAAGGTAGTATATTTATAACAGAAGTGTATATTATGCTTTTTGTTTTCTGCATGATTAAAGATTTTTAGAAACTATTTATTAGTATAAAAATAAGCACTGTAACTTTGGCTTGTAACCTCATATTTTCTTTTTTATATATCTAATATATCATGTATAAGAAATATTGTGTTCTGTGCGTAGTATGCAAAGATACAATTCTATGGATCAACAAATAAAAGATGTAGAAAGGGCTATTAAGAAAGTAGAATAGGGACCTTGGTTCCTTTGTTCAACCATAAGTTTGGTCCTGGCATGGCTGAAGGCCAGTGATGCCAGAAGTGTTTGGGGGCTCTGACCCCTGATCTGGCTCCTAAGTGATTTTATGGTTACCTCTTCAAAAGGAGAAATGTTGGAGGAACACTGAAGGACTATCAAGGGAAAGCCGTTACTACTAACCAAAAAATGGAAATTACCTCTAAGTAGAGACATGCCATTGTCTCCTGCACTAAGAGTTAATCCAGTTGGGCAGGTCATTCACCTGCTATCATGCCTCAGGTCAGTGTGTTTACCTCGGGGCATGTGAAAGTGATAGATAATTCACATGCCTCAGGGCATGTGAAAGAGATAGGAGGAGAATTCCTGCCACCAATTCTGTCCCTACAAGCTGCCACAAGGATCTGTCTGCCTCTCTGAGTACTGACTCCAAAAGGCATATTTCTTCTCTTCTGACTCTTTCAGATGCTGGCCAGAGCCTACATGTACTCTTTGGATCTTTGGGCTTCCTTACTCTTCTTCCAAAGCTGCCCTCTCTGCTGTGTGGGCGCTTGTCCACTCTGTGACTGACTTGCTAGCTTACCACTTACGGCACGGCCTTTCTCCTTCTCCCTTCATTTTCCTCCTCTGCCAGCTGCAGAGATTTACAGCTTGCCTGCCCTGGAGATTATTCTTTTAAACTCATAAAATTTTGCTCAAGCTTCAAAAACACAATAAAATTTAAGAAGGTAGAATTTGTGCTACTGAAGTTTAAGCAATACCACTAGTTATTAGGAAAAGACAAATAAAACGTTTAGAGACACCAGTTCATATCCACTAGGATAGCCACGAAACAAGAATAGAAGACGCACATGTTGCCACAGTGTGGAGAAATCAGAAGCTCATGAGGTTCTACCTGGTATGTAAAATAACACAGCCACTGTGGATTCCAATGTGGGAGCTCCTCAAAAACTTTGAAGTAGGATTACCATATGCTTTCTCACTTCTAGTTTTGAGTACATATGAAAAATACTAGGAAGCTGCACTTCAAGGAGATATTTGTATATCCCATGTTCTTAGCATTATTCCCAACCACTAAAGCAGGGAAGCAAGACACATGTCCATCAACATATGTGTGCAGCAGCTAAATGTGATACTGTAATATATGCAATGACATAAAATTATTTAGAATTTCCAATATAATTATATATTATATAACAAACATACTATTACTATATTAGTATTCATTGCAAAAAGGAAAGAAATTTTGACACATTCAACATGTGTGAACCTTAGAGACATTATGCTGACTGAAAAGAGCCAGTCACAAAATGATAAGTACCAGAAACAAAGACAGCACACTGCTTCTCTGAAGTGCTTAGAATAGTCAAAATCACTGTGATGGAGGCCAGAATGGCAGCTGTCTTGGCAAGAAGGTTGAAGAGATGGAATTCATGGCTTAATGGCTATGGACTTCCACTTTTGCAAGATGAAGAGAGGTCTGGAGACAGATGGTAGTAATGATCATGCGATGGTGTGAATGAATTTAATATCACTGGACAGTGTACTTAAAAGGGTTAAGATAATATATCTTATTATCAAGAAATACATCATTGTAGGACCAATAATATTAGAGTAAGTACCCAAATTCCCTTTAAAACCACAGGCTCGCCCACGTGGTTCCCTATTTCACACTTAACCATGGGCATTTAGAAGTTTGTTATGTGTATTACTAAGTATGAAAACATATTTATGAAAGGAATAGCTATTGTTCACCTTGGTATGTATGCTTTCTGAAACACATGGCATAATTAATACGTGATTCATAAATTAAGTTCCTGGAGAGAGTGAAAATGGAAAGTCTTTACTACGGAATAGACTAAAGATATCAAACATGGTGTGATCCTTACTTTGCAGCCTCTAAGCCGCCAAAGACTGAGTATCCTTCAGTTCAGAACGCACCGTGTGTTGGAGAATGCAGTCACCTTGTTCTGATCTTTCCTGCATCTGCTAGCTGCAGCTCTCAACTGTCTGAGACAGTTCCCTGAGATCCTTGACTGCCTCCACCAAAATCTTCTGTCTTCTTCCTATAATTCCAGTAATGTGCTATACTGCTTCCCTGAAGGTTATTTGGTGGGATTTATATCATATGAATGACTCTAAGTACATGGGTCCTCTCAATTTCTCACTTGCTTGGACAAGCCTTATGAGGGAAAGCAGCCTTCTCATTTCAGAGGCATGGATGATACTTGGTCAGTGTTATTCTCCATCTTCAAAAAGTATCAAATCTGTTCTCTGATATGTACAAAATGTTTATTTTAGCTTTGTATATGTGGATACATTTTATAAATGTGTTTGTGTGTTGATAAGAATAAATCTATTCCCATATCTTTAACCCTGTTATATTGGAGTGTAAAAGTCTGTAGTTTCATTATTTTATCCACTATTTCTATTAGTCATTGTAAAATTGCTATTAATTGAGGTATAGATTTGGTTGGTAGAGTCAAATTTTCATAAAATATGAATGTGAATATAATGTGTCATCATGTGGAAGCATACACCATTAAAACGCATTCTGTCGTTTCCAAGCACACAAGAATAATTCCTAAAGTTGGTCATGAATTATGGAACACAGAAAGTCTTAACAAAAGAGTAACTGCTTACAGAATAGGTTCTTTGATTTATTTTTAGTTTGTATGTATGATTGTTTTGCTTGCATATATGTAAATGCACCATATGCATGTAGTGTCCATGGAGATCAGAAGGGGGTGTTGGATCCCCTGGAATTGGAATTACAGATGGTTGCTAGCCTCTGTCATGTGGATGCTGGGAACTGAATGAGAGTCCTATGTAAAAGCGGCCAGTGCTCTTAACTGCTGAGCCATCTCTTCAGCCCCCAGTTCTTGGATGTCAGAAATTAAAAGCCCAAAGCCATGAAAAAGAACAAAATCTCTCAGAAATAAAGGAAAGTAAGAATTTTACCAAAAATAAAGATTCCATTTGGTAAATGGAGGTAAACTGAAATGTAGGCGTGGTCATTTCTACAGGAAGGAATTACAGATATATTTTATGCTTACACTAAATATAAATTTTAAATTTTGTCTTAGAATTCTTTACTCTTATTATTAGAAAAAAGAAAAATGTTTCCTTTAAGAAGAAACATCTCTAGGGCTTGTCTCTGAGCATGTTTTCTGAAACTAAGTAGCTACTTCTCCAAAGCGATACAGCTTGAGAGCATTGCCTGTCTGAAAAGTCAGTAGAGAGGACACCCTTCAACACCGCTGTGAGAAATGCCTTTACCATTCTAACTACTCACACGGATGCTAAAGCTGATCATCACAGGCATCAATAAGGGAGAATGAGTTCCTGCTACTAAAATTTACTGTTGAGAAGCAAACTTTAAAAAGACACAAATGTTTGAATTAAGTGCATGCTTTCTTTTCCTTACGAAAGATTACTTTGAATCCATCATTTGAGCAATGGTGGTGGGCTCAAATCAGGTCAGTGTGTTCTGCCTGGTTTGACTGCTGTTTGCTTGCCTAAGATATGCTGAGGACTTTTGTAAGTGTGCCCACAATACCAAGCTCTTATGTTGACAGAGACTGATTTACTTTAAAGATGGTAAAACTTTATATTGAGTAAAATATCAAGCTCAACATGTCAAAGGAGAAAAATGGATTTTGGAGTTGCAGAAGGAGTAGCTGAGTAGCTGTACTTCCCTGTCTCCTCCCGTACCCAGTCATGCTTATTTGCAGAGTTTTCATGTAAATTAGTTATATTTTTGAAATTTTTGCGATAGTTATACCAAAACAGTTGCATTTGCTCCATAGGCATTTAATACACCACTGGGTGGTTATTGATTTTTTTTTCAAAGTGTTTCTTGACACTTCTAAGAGGAATTGTCATTGATGCCTCAGCATCTCTTTCTTTAGAATGAGAAAATAGAATTTTATCATGTACAGTGGGTTTGGGCAGCAAGAAAACGCTTTAGGATGACTATACATTCTCAAGGTTGTTTGGGGTCAGTTTAAAATGGGGAGTAGAACAAGTTTGTGTACCTAGAACGGAAGAGAAATAAAAGGAATTTTCCCAGCATCTTTAAGGTACATTATAGCAGTTATTAGAAAACTGGAGATCTAGAAGGAAATAGTCTTCACAGAACTTAGTTTTCTAAAAATCCTTAAGGTTTGTTCTGTTGAGATGTCACTTTTTGTAAAGTAAGCATGTGTGTAGGATTTGAATTAGCTATTCCATTGACATAATTTGGAAGGAGAGATTAGCTAAGCCCCTTGAGATTCCAAACGACTGTTCCATGGTTTCTGATCATCACAAGTCTGATGTTTTAAATCAATAAGTGATTCCTTGTAGCTCACCGTGTGAATGTATTTCCATATAGTTTGCCGTGATATATTGAGAGAAGAATTGCAATTCATTTGCCATTTAATTCTCCCCCCAAATGCTTTCTAAAAGTCATCTAATGCCCATACTTCTTCTATTTCTAGAATATTTTCATCTAATATATCAGAAATCTTTGTGTCAATGTAACGCATTTGACTGGGCTCAGGATTTTATCATCATACTTATATTTTTTTGAATAAAATCAAAGTTCCATCTGATTCTCTTCCCCAAAGTAGGGCAAACAGAAATGATGACACTCTAAACCTTAACATAAAGGAAGCCTCTGTGTTTTCCTTACACTGAAAATTTCAGATCACAAAATACTATTGATGTCCATTTTCTGATACTAACTTCCTGAACTTATGCCATGTCATTGAGGCATGTGTCATCTAAAAACAAATTTCCTTACAAAAGATTTAAATCCACATACTGAGCTTTCTGATAACACAGTTTCTCCTCTGCCTCCTTGTCAATTCCCCACTCAGAGCCTATGAGTCAATGAGAATTTGGAAAAACATAGGAAAAACAAAGCCAAAGTAAAAACCTACAGGGAAGCTGTAGATTAAGAACAACCAGGAAAGTCTTGAGTAACTTCTGAAACAAAGGAAACATGAGAGTGTTGAGACAGGACTTTGATACAGCTGAGAGCCAGTTATGTTGGATGAGCCTCACAGGACTTCGGTTGTATGGATTGCAGAGCCAAGGGCAGAAAGAATGCTGTTGTATGTCCTTGATACCATCAGAACTTCTCATATGTCTGACACAGAACAGATTTTCCATAATTCCTTGTTGACATAGAAAAGAATAAATAAATGAGTGAACGAAAAAGTGAAAATTGAAGCATCTGTAAGTAATTTCGTAGGTCTCCCTAAACCCCCAGACCATTTGGCAGTGTACCCTGGTTTCCTTGAAGCAGGGACTTCATGGATCATGATTAGTGTCGAGCACCGTGAGGGCTGACGAGATAAAACACCCCATCTAGTTTGTGACCAAAGCTTTTAGGATGTGGGAGCACTCTTGAACTTGGTGAATGCTGCTTCCCAGGGATGCCCACCCAGAGATTGGATTTCAGTGATCTGGGGACAAGACATAGACATCTACATTTTAAAAATAAGTATGACAAATAATTTGCATTTTGATCATTTTGCGATCACATTTCTAAAATCAACTAAACAAATCCTCAGTAAATGTTGAAGGGATGCAACTTAACAAATGTCAGCCCTAGTTAGAATTCACTCCCTCGATTGTTTCGTCGCACATTGTTCCATGCTTCCAACTCTTCCAAACAACAACTAGTTGTTTATCAGTGTCACTCACAATTTTTTGCCCTGGAAAGTAATTCATCCTGCCTGGAAATCTCAGTCCCCTTCATCATTCATGAAGGCCCATAATTATCATCTTTAACAAAAATTTTCAGGTAGAAATCACTGATAGGTAATTTCTTTCTAAATCAACTGTATTCTAAAAAGAAATCAAGTCAGGGTTCTCATCCGGCTATTTTAAACCAGCCAATTTCTATCAGTCCCCCACAAATGTATGTGTTACATGGCCATTTTCAAGGGTAAAGAAGTCCTGTTTTAGTTCTGACTGTGCAGGCAAGTGTACATGAAATGCATCTGCAGCTTGTTGCTGAGAAGCCACACCTCTGATCCACAGATCAGCTTAATTTAACCATTTTTCTACACGTTAATACATTTCCCTGCTTTAAATTCCTGCTTAGTGGAAGGTTTCCCCATTGAGTATCTGATTTAATTTTGTGTGCTTGGATGCCCTTTAGGTAAAGGACACCATTCAGTATTGGAATTAGAAGCATTCTATTCATTTTTCCCCCTGCAGCCCGGGAGAGAGAAAGGAGAGTGCAAAGAGGCAGAGACTCACACAACTCTGGAGGCAGCAATTCTCCAGCCGCTGAGCAATGAGGTTTCCTGCGCTGCGGGAGGAGCCATTCATCTTAATCCATCTGGAAAGAGGGTTACATGCAATATTTCACAATCTAAGTACTTTCTGACAAATCTATTAATTATGCACTCAAACAAATTATTTGCTGCCTGTGGAGAATTGCTGCTAGATTTTCCCGTGTGCAGGAATCCGTGTTCCTTTCTGCTTTAACTCATTGTTGTCTCTGAAGCTGTCATGTCCGTCCCCCGCTTTTAATCATCACTTAAATTTACATGAGGTCACTATCAGCGAGAGGCCAAACACGGGCTTCAGTGGCATGGCGCTTAATAGCCCAAAGACATTTTCCAATCACTTTCGCCACCTTTGGGGTTGTCTCTCAGTTACCAAAGTATATAGAAGTTGCCTGTCTACCAAGGTAAAGACAAACAGCGTTCAGATGCTTTCCACCCACTGTCCACTCCTTTTCTTCCGCTCTAAGAACACGTCCTCTTCAGTTTATTCCTTCTAAACTGAACTAGCACTGCAATTTATTACTAATTTGACAATCACATCCACTTTCTAAAACATCATTGAAAAGGCTTAAATTATCTTCTTTTAAAATATTTTCTAGTTTTATCAATATTAGATGCAATTACAGAAAAATAGGAAAAACAACTTAAAAAAAGCGATTAAAAAAAAATAAAAACAACTTTAAAAAAGCGATTAAAAATAGAAGTCACCAATACTATCATTAATTTTTTGTATGGATCTTTAAATTTTTTATATCTTAAAAATGTGTTCGCCACACACAAAATACATGTGTGTGTAATTTTCATAGACATTTTTACCTGAATTCTCATACATATTTTTCACTCACTATGAGTTTCACAATCACTGGAGTGGTGGTTAACACTGATTGTCAATTTTACAGGATCTAGAATGAAGAGGGACACCTCTAGGTGTGTCTGTGAAGGATTATCTAGATGGGTTAACTGAGGTGGGCAGACCTGCCTTAACTGTGGGCAATGCTGTCCCTAGGCTGGGGTCTTGGCCCCCATAAAAAGGAAGGGGCATCATTGTGGCAGGAGCTTGAAATGGACCTTTGGTCCAAATGGTCAAAATGGACCTTTACTTCCTTAAGTTGCTTTTATCAGGAATTTTTTATCACAACAAAAAGGAAAGCAACTAATAGACTGAAAAATATAATTAAAAACAAAAATTTCTCACTCAGAAAATCCCTATAAAAAGATAAAACAGGCCAGGCATGGTGGCACACCACATCAGGAGGCTGAGGCAGGTGGATCTCTGTAAGTTCGAGGCCAGCCTGGTCTACATAGTGAGTTCCAGGCCAGCTGGGGCTACAGGGAGACCCTGTCTCAAAAAGGTTAAAAAAAAAAAAAAAAAGATAAAACAGAAAAAAAAAACTATTTTATTGTTTAGTAATACTAAATCAGATCATCACTGTAGAAGGCAAGGCTGGGCCTTGAACTCATGGACTCAAAGTCCTCCAAAGCCTCTAGTCAAGACTCTGATGTAACATGAACTACACACAAGCATCTTTGTGTCTGGCTCTATTCCTAATTTTTAAATTCTAAGAATTTTCTGTCATAAAATGTAGAATAATTTGCCTATCATCCACTACTAGACATTAATTTTTAAATGATCCTACTCTCAATAACTGTGCAATACACACTCCTATGAATAGAGCTTCCAAGCACTTTATTTTTATCAAATGAAATTTGACAGTATTCTTTGGAACAAAGAATGAAGTATCCCTATATCCTTCAAACACACATACACTCTTGAACTGTATTCATAAACACACACAGTTAACAAATCTCTGATAATTTAAATGGATGGTAGCTATTATGTATACGTAGTAGCCAGTTGGGTGCGCTCAGCCACGCATCACATGCCTGAGACAAAGTAATGCTGGAATCCAAATTTGACCTCAGGTGTTCAACTTAAAGAAATGCGGAGCGAATATGCCCCATCTCTCCTGACTATCAGAGCTACTCTAGATGGGGAGAGTCAAGCACTGGCTGCAGATATTAATGGCAAATGCTATTCTGATGTGGGAAACAACCATTTCCGAAGATCAGTGGGGTGGTTTGGATAAGGGGTGGGACTGAAAGACGGACATGGTGTAAAACACTGCATTCTCCTGCTGTACAGGGAGGACTTGCCCCCAAAACCTTTTCAGCTAGACATTATACCTCAGGAAACTTTAGCACCCACAAGGGAGGTCAAACAACTAGCAAGTGGCGAATTCGGGGTTTCAATTCGTCCTTGTCAGATTTCAGCACCTCTGTGTCTTCGTCCCAGTAGGGTGCCACCGACAGGCAGCAACTGTGGGCTAGTTTCTGCTCCTTGATCTTAAAAGTATCATGTCATATTAATCTGATTTCATAACTATTCGAAGAAAAGGAAGACACTGGAGGAAATGCAGAACTTGTAAATGAATGAGTAGATTACAGCGGGTTTTAAAACTAGTTTAGCATTTTCAGAAGCAAGACTAAATGAATAGAGAGAGGAAGCAGATGAAAGCACCCTAGAATTCAAATGATCCTGCAACTAGCTGATGCTTCCTTTTCCAATCTGAGAACAAAAACCAAACATCCTCCCAGCCAGAATCATCGACTTCGCTGGAAAATCTTAATGAATTTCCAACATTGCACACATTATTTCAGTTTGTTTGTGCCTGACATTTAGCAATGATCTGGTGCCTGATTCAAATTAGTGAAAGAAAAAAATAAAAGGCATGCCCCAAATCTATTATTAACAATTTGAAATAAAAGCAGTGTGTATTTATTTTTATTTAATTTTATTTAGTGTGTGTGTGTGTGTGTGTGTGTATGCCACAGCATGGGTACGGAGGTCAGAGCGTAACTTTTGAGAGCTAGTTCTTGCCTCCACTGTGTTGAGGCAGGGACTGCCTTGTTTCTTCCACCACACCTTTTACTCCAGGCAGGCTGGTCATCAAATTCTGGACAGTTCTCCTGTCTCCTACTCCTCTGGTACGGTAGGAGGCCTGGAATCACAGATGAGGGCAAGGCACCACATCCAGTTTTCTAAGTGGATTTAGGGAACGGAAGTGAAGCCAAGTCAAAAGTGCAGGACCAGCACTTTTACCAGCCAAGCCATCTCCCTAGCCTTATTTTTATTTATTTATTTATTTTTAATTATTTATTTAATAACCACATACTTAGAAGAAGCATTTCATTACATCAGCATTGACATCGTCAATAAAAACTTTCTGAGTTAGGCTGCGTCTCTTACAAAATTGGCTGTACATTTTTAGGTTTACAGTCGAATTATTACAGTTATACAATATTGTACTCAGTATAAACCCTATTAGACATAACATTAAATAAAGTTTTAACCTTTAAAAAAGATCTCCATTTCATTTTTAAAATACAAAGTTTC
>NW_008334003.1:5826122-5859108 GCF_000622305.1 Nannospalax galili
GAAGTGGTGCAAGTTTCTAGGTTCACAGTTGAATTAATATAGTTATATGATACTGAACTCAGTATAAGCCCTGTAAGACATAAAATTGAATGAGTTTTTAACCTTTAAAAAAGATTTCCATTTCATTTTAGAATATATTGTTCCTTGCAGAAAGACTCATTGTTTTTGCTACTAACACTGAGATGTTGGTGCATGCATCTCTAATCTGTATGGATCTGATTATTACTAGTTATAATCGGTTGCACTTGGATCCTTGGCGCCTGTGTATGCCTTTAAAATCATAGGGCAGATTTCAATGGTATTGTTTATCACCTCTACTAATTAGCATGACGTAAATTTCCATGCTTCCTCTTCAAATATAATACATTTTTTAAACTTTGTTGATTGTGTGTGTGTGTGTGTGTGTGTGTGTGTATCACACAGAACATCCCAAACCATCTCATTCGACTATACACCCCCTTCTCAGATGGCACCCTCCCATAGCCTCCCTCCCCCAACTAGCGCCCTTATACTCTGATATCCCTGCTACTGTCTGCTGTGTTGTCGGCACCCCTGGCCATTCCCCACTACTTGCCCTTCTGGTGAATCTAGTCAGCCTATCTACAGGTCTATGTTTTGGGAGGGTCAGCTGTTCCTCATCTAGCAGTAATCAGTTGTCAATATTCCTTTAGCTAAGATTGGGGTCTGCTGTTCATTTTCCCAGTTCTATGCTAGGTTACTATCTGGGAGTCCCTTTGGCCACCCTG
This sequence comes from Nannospalax galili, assembly GCF_000622305.1. NCBI lineage: Eukaryota > Metazoa > Chordata > Mammalia > Rodentia > Spalacidae > Nannospalax > Nannospalax galili. The sequence goes on from NW_008334003.1 coordinate 5,826,869, forward strand.
GCCAACAATTCAAAAGAACGTATCTCCTGTCTGGCATTGTTGCTTGTTATTTTTTAATGTAGTCAAATATCCGACTGTAGGATGAAGTGAATCATATCAGCTGCATTTTATTTGTATTTCTCTATTTTAAAGTATGCAACTTTTGGGGGTAACACAATGGTCAACTTCATTTCCAAGTTCTTATCTCAGTCTCTAAAGATTATGATGTATTGATATTAGTCAATCTGTCTTCAAAAGATGGAAAAACATGCTACCAACACTAGCTTTACTCTTTAAAAGATTATAGTTATAATAGCTCTTTGATTATAGTATAGAATTTCAATCAAATCTGGTTGAAAGAAATTGAGATAATAGTCATTGATTTTGATTTTTCTAAATCATATAGCATGGTGTCCTAGCTTACCAGGTTTTGAGACTAACAGGATATTTCTGGATTGTGGAATAAGGACTTCAAGGACATCTTTCTAAATTCCTTCTCACTTTACACACGTTTCCATAAAGTATGTAAATGACAAATAGAGAACGCCTACATTTTCTGGTAAAGAATAAAGGAGTTGTATAAAGGAAGCACAGACACAGAGAGCAGAATGGGAGCCCCAACAAGTTCTCTTCATCTACAGCCTCTGCCTCGGTTCAGACTTGCCTTTTGCATCATGAAGGAAGGCCCCAAAATGAAAGGGAAACTGATTCTGGCAATCAGGATTGCTTTGGACCACAAGGATCAAGTGAAACCTGAGTTCAATGTGGGGTGGATATGGACAGCAGCCACAGGAAGCGCCTCGTGTCAAAACAAACAGCAACACAATCCACTAGTGACTATGAACCACCAGTGCGATAGTGCAGGGCCCCTGGTGGACAGGAAGGCCCACGGCAGAGCACTCACTGCGCCCTGGAAAAGACATGAGTAGGGGATTAATTGCTCATTAGCAATCAGAGTTTTAGAGGTAATGAAATGTAGCAACGTAAATGAGATATAATTTGTACCCACTCTCCAGCCAGGCCTGGCCACAAACTTCATCAACTCACTGTGCTTTCATCATCTTTACCAGTAAGTTTCTTTTGCCTGGTACAAGCAAAATATTTCATTCAAATGAAAATTTTCAAAAAGAAGGCACACGTACATGTGTCAGGACACCTCACATTATTGTGTCTGTGGAAAGTAGGTCTGTGGGAAAAGCCCGAAACAAATATATCTCATCTCAGTGTGCTGTTTAATCTGCCGGCCTCATTAGAATCACAGAAGGGAGACTGAGAGAGGGCTCAAGAGGGAATAGGAGCAACAGCTAATTAGGCACCTCCGGTGTCCGAAGCCCTGCGCCAGTGTCATTAGACTGAACTCACTTCTGGGACTAAAGAATGTGGAGGCAGAGTCAGAAGAGGGCACAAATATCTCCCTTAAGTAGCCTCAGAAAAGTCCCGGGCTCTCACAGTTGACCCTTGGATGCCCCTAGAGCAATACCCTAATTTTAAGTGAGCCCTAACTCTCTCCTCTTTCTCCTCTGCTTTCTCAACCCTCTTCCTGCCTGACAGGATGGAACTCATGCTGCTAACCTGGAAGCAAGCTGCCTGCCTGCTCACTATCTCAGCACGCTCTGCCCAAGGACTGACAATGTCAACAACTGGAATGTTTCATTGCAAGCAAAAGAAACGGAGCCTGGCCGATTGAAAGAGAAAAAGAAAATCTCTTTTAAGAATATATGGTAATTGGACTGGAGAGATGGCTCAGCGATTAAGAACACTGGCTGCTCTTGCAGACAACCCGGGTTCGAATCCCAGCACCCACAAGGTAGCTAACAACTGTTGGTAACTCCAGTTCTACGGGATCTGACAGGCTCTTCTGACCTCCGTGGGCATTACATGACACGGGTGCACTTACCTACATGCAGGCAATACATGCATACACATAAAACAAAAATAATAAATAAAAATAGCTAAAAAAAAAAAAAATCCAGAGGAGCCAGATTAACTCTGGGGAGCAGACACAAACAGGACATCTCGTCAAGGCTCTGCCAGTATGTGTCTGCCACACACTGCTTCCATGATTGTATCTCTTACTCAAAATTCAGATTAGGAAAAAGGGAGAGTATGGTCCAGCCTGGGTCATGCGCCTTGTGCAAACCTCAGCACAGGCAGGGGGGCTCTGTATCTGAGTACACACAAGGCTGCCTACAGCAGGGGAGAAGCTCCCCACAGGAAAATCAGAGTGCTGGGCTAGCGAAATAACAGACCCCACTGCAATAACGAGAGGTCTCCTGTGCCCTCACAAATGTCCTCCCTTGTCACATTGCAGTGAGTGGTTTCTGCTTCCTCACGCATTCCTCACACAGAGCCCTCTGAGGCTGAAGCCGGGCCCAAGAACTCTGTCTCCCTCACTATCACCAAGAGCCAGAACTGCTTCCAGCTTTGATTCATTACACACATCACTTCTATCTTACCCACCAGAACATGATATATATGGTAATTTATTTCACTGTTTTGTACTGGCTGCCTCCCCCTCACGTCCTATGTCATTTAAGCTGAGTTCTGCATCAGCAGCAATGAACATTAGGACCCACCCCTCTGTCAGAGGAAGGAAGGAATTGTACCCTTCCTTCTCCTTCCCTCTGTAACTATGGAGTCAAGCCAGCACAAGCACAGTCCAGATGTTAGAGCTAGCCTCAAACCCTCTGCCAACATCACTATTTTTTAAAATGCTCAGGGCTACAAATCAGAGATGAGAGAGAGAGAGAGAGAGAGAGAGAGAGAGAGAGAGAGAGAGGAGAAGAGAGGGACGAGAGAGAATAGTATAAATGAAATCAGAGCGCCAATAAGAATTGCTCAGGAAGCACAAAAAAACACTTCTTCAAAGACACTCTGTTATTGAAATAAAGCACTGTACATGGTCTGGAGATAATGGTTTTGAGATTTCCTGAACAATGAGGCGGAATTTGTGATTCTGAAATAGATATAATTTGGGGGATCATCTACTTCATTAAGATACCAAAAGGGGTATTCAGTATATTAATGTGACATCCAAAATAGAAACATAGACAAGTGCTGTCCTTATAAATTAACACAGGTTTGTAAAGGAGGAAATAGATAAACAGAAGGCCTTACCAACAAAAGCAACAAAACCCAGGATCTGTTTGTCCCTGGTAGCTTCAGAAGCCGAACATGGTCATCCTCTTAATGATCACAAACCGGGTTCAGACAGAGCCTTCCGGGGAATGGGTAGGGTGGAGGCAAACATACCTTCCTTGTGCGTCCCTGACATATTCGACAGGAAATTCTGGGCACCTGCAGGCCAGAAAGGGAGCAAGTCACAGATCAAACAACCCATTTTCCTCTTTCCACCTAGGTGTTCCCCCCCCCCCAAATAATTGTAGCATGGTCCCAAATGCTCAAAAGTCAATATAAAATGTTTAGCATCTCTGTAAAATGGAGTCCAGTGAGCGTGTACTGGGGCCCTAGGAATCAGGATTCCTCTATTCTGAGAATGAGAACAGGCTAGCAGTAGAAGCCCTGAGGCTGGAAGAGGCTGTCTTCTCTGTGTTCATATCCTGTGGTTTGCTTTATCTCTCCTGTAACTCGTGACACAATTATGGGAAAGGCAAAGGAGGATGGAGAATTTCTCTATTCCCTAGTTTGGGTCAAAACTGTAAAAATTACTTTTTCCATTTCTCTATATGGTATGTCATTTTCTCTCTTTTTAAAAATTCTATTTGTTATTTTTATTTTTGTGTATGAGTGTATTGGTTGCTTGTATATAAGTGCGCCAGTGCTGCTCAATGCCCTAGGAGGTCAGAAGAAGGCATCAGGTCCCTTAGAATTGGAGTTACAGATCCCTTAGCCTGAAGTTGTTAGCCTCCACGTGAGTGCTGGGAATCAAACCTGGGTCCTCTGCAAGAGTAACCAATACTCTTATCCATTGAGCCATCTCTCTAGCCCATCATTTTCTCTTAAAGCAGGAAAGTATTCAAACTCAGAACAAGGACTCATGACTAGATTGAGATCTGGCAACAGTGACAGCTATTTTTAATTTCTTCTCAGTTTTTGTTTCTGAGAAGAGAGAAGGAAGTATAATCAAGGGAGGAAAAAAACAAGGAGGATCATTGAACAAGAAGTTTTAAGGCAAGGGTGGTTAATATTAAATGTTGAACGGTTTATGTATCTGTGACCTAAAGATCTGCTCCAATAAAGAAAGCCCTAGTTGAGCTAAAAGCAGTGAGGGATGCAGAGACAGGGAAAGGGGCTAGACTGATTTATTCCAGGTATGAAACACACAATTGCGAATACCTTACTGGGCTTTCAGTAGTATAATGGGCACTTAGAAGCCACTTTTGCTACTAAAAAGCATTGACTTCTCCCTTGGGTCACAAGACCATGGAAAGAGAGATAAAAGAGACGTCCCTGGCTTAATTTTGCATCTGTCTCCTTTGTCTTAAAGTTTCCAGTCAGACTCCTGCTTAACTGTGTACATCGGAGTGTTATTCACACAAGGTATGTGTGTCTAAAACTCACCGCTAATCCCAACCCATCTCATCCACATTCAAGCCTCAAGGCACAGATCAAACTAACTGAAATACCTTACCTTCAGCCCTTCCAAGGTCCCATTCCAGTTCTCTCCAGTCATTGTCCTAAACTTGCAGTACCTTGTATTTCAGGAATGGCAGAGCATATGGGCAGGTTGCCACATAATGGAATCACTCCAAGAGAAGTAATCATGTCATGAGAGCAGCTTATGCCCTAGTAGGATAAAGACTTCTTCTAAGCATCATGTGGAAGCCAAGATAATGACCAATCAGATAACACTTGGCAAGACCATTGAGTTTGCATTCCTCTGCCCCCTGCTCCAAATCTTTCTCCAATAAAAACTGCAGTTTATGTCAGTACCCTGAAGATAGATTTGGGGTCACTGAAAATCTTCCTGTCTTCTTCACAACATGGCCATGTGGATACAGCCTTTCTCTCCCTTCATTACCTTCATCTCTGTAACTGGTATGTTGAGATGGATGGCTGAGACTATTTGTCAGACTTCCGGATCTGGTGCTCTTGCCCTAAGACTTGAGTGACAGCTCGTCATATTGGCTACATGATTAAAACAGAGTGTAGCTATTTCTTTTTCAGAATGGTCTGTAAATGATCAAGCAAGCACTTATGGTGAACACCTTTCTGAGGTGTTTTCACGTTCTCATCTTCTGAATGAGTTTCCAATTCAAAAATAGATGGCTGCTCCTGTTAACTGTGAGAATAAAACTATACCCTTGCTGGATTCCAGCATTGCCCTGTGAAATAATCCCAGTCGTCTATCTGACCTTGTTTCTCCTGACTCAGAGAGATACCTGATTTGGCCAAGCTGGTATTTATTCTATGTCCCACATGTGCTTAGCCTCTTTCCAGAAGTTATGCCTTTTTTTTTTTTTTTTTTTTTTTTTTTTTTTTTTTTTTTTTTTTTTTTTTTTTTTTAATGACACATCACACTGGGAATAGTCTCCTTAATTCCAACCCTTTGTTTTCATTAAGTCTTAGTTCAAGATTTACAAGTTAATTCCTGTCTTAATTTCCCTGTGTGTACTGAATTTTAAATTCTTACCACAGTTACCCTCCTGTCCACAGGCTGACTTCAGAAGTCCTATAGCTACATGTCTATATTGTTTTATGTCCATAAATAGATTATGAACACATCAAGGGAAACAATCAATGTATCCACCTCTTGGTAGCTTTAAAACCATTGAACTCTAGGGCAATTGCAGCACATGGTCAGCGGTAAGTTTTGCTGAATGACGTCTTTGAACAGACACAGGTGGGTGATGTGGTTTGAAGACCTATTGCACTCAGATCATAAGTTAAGAGCAGAGAACTGGAGAGATAGCTCAGTGGTTAAGAGCACTGGCTGCTCTTGCAGATGACCTAGATTCACTTCCCATCACCTACATGGTAGCTAATAACCATCCATAACTCCAGTTCCAGGGGATCTGATGCCCTCTTCTGACCCTGTGGGCATTGTGCAACATGGGTACATTTACATACATGCAGGCAATACACGGATACACATAAAAATAAAAATAATTCATAAAATCTTCAAAAACCAAGTTGGTAGCAGAGAGAATGGAGGTAGTATGAGCAAAAGGTAGGATGCCCTGCCCCAAACAAGCACTTAACACAGGCTTCAGAAACACAAGCTCTCGTTTTGACTGTGAGTCAGTGCGAGTTACCTACGCGCATTTCTTTGGCTCCCAGGAGCCCTTGCATATTTGGAGAAATGAGTAATCTCAGGGTCCTACTGGATCAGCTGATCCAGGGGTGTCTTAGAGAACCAGGACAGCTGCAGCAGTCTTTATGATGAACTAAGGTCATACAGCTTTCATGAAAGCCCATGTACAGTGTTAGAAAACATCTGATGTGGGGCCGGCTGATGGCATGGCACTGTTAGCTGTTACCTAGATACAGCTTCAGAGGACTAAGATCTCTGAGAAGATTCATTTTCAAAGCACAGTTTGCCACCCCGCCTTGGCCTGGCCTCTAGACATAGACAAAGATTAGTCATATTGCCCAGGAGACAAATGAAGGAAAGTCATTAATATTTTCAATCAGCTGGAAAATGTAAGAGTCAGTGCCGGCTTGTTTGGCCCTGTTTCACCTTGTTCTTGTTGCTCGCTGTGTTATTTTCCCCTCAGGCAGCCCCTCGGCCTGCTTTCCTTTCATCAGCATACTTACCACTTGACACGGTATCTGTTCATTCGTCTATTTGTTATTTTTTTCATTACAATATAAGAATGGTTATTTAATGAGATTTGCTTTGGAGCTTTAGAAGGAGCTGAGCACTTGGTAAATGGTCATGAATTTTTGTGGAATAGCATTGTCTTTAAGTAATTGAATTAAATAGTAATAGCTCAAGCCAGTTTCAGGACGCTAATTTTTGCTTATAGAATACCTCCCCAATTGAAAAGTCACAGCTTCAACTTCATTTGATTCCCAAAGAAGAGCTCATAGCTCCATTTCAAGGTAGTTAAAGTGATTAAACAGCATAGCACATTGCTTGCAACTAATAAGAGCGTTGGCACGTTCTGCCCAACTTTGCCATCAGTGTACTCTGTCCCTTGCACCTCCCTCTGTGTGCACGTTCTTAATGGTAAAGTGCTTTCGCATTTATCTTTAATGATGAACAAATATCATGTTTAGGCATCTGTTTCATTACAACTTAGAGACATAGCTCTTGATAAGTGTTCAAAAAATGAGTGTTTCATAAATTAAATAATGAATCCTGCAGTACGCATTCTCTAATGGAACCAGTGACACATTTTACAGTTATGAAGAAGCTATGCCATTTATAATGCTAATATAAATCACAAATGTGCCACATGTATTAATATCATAAGTAACCAGTCCTTAAATGAAACCGCTGTTATTATCAATAGTATGTCTTTGTTTTAGAAATAATATTGCAAATGCCTTTCTGTTCTGCCTTCTTCAACTTGTGCTTACGTACTATGATTACGGGTGAGAGAGAGCCTTGAGCAATGCTAGTAAGAGCCAGAAAGACTGAGTGCTTTGCATCTTGGCGCTGATTCATGGGCCCCCACCTTCTCATCTCTTTTCTGCCTTCCCTTCCTCCCTTCCCCTCCCTCTCTTCCCTCCACTTCCTTTCCCTTCCTCCTTCCTTTCTTGTCTTTTTGTTTCTCTTTTGTTTTGTTGAGACAGGGTCTCAAGTGGCTCAGTCCGTCTCAAACACCCTGTGGTAGCCAAAAAATGACCTTGAACTTCTAATTTTCCTGTCTCCATTTCTTGAATGTTATAGGCATGCACCACCACCGCAGCTCATGTGGTACTGGTGCCTGAACCCAGAACTTTATGACACTAGGAGGGCTCTATACCAACTGAGCTACACCCCCAGCCTCTTTCCTAATTTTTTTTCAAATGAGTATGTCCCAATAAAACACGCATGAGAATTTATGGGTGGTCTTGAATATAATAGGACTATATATTTTTCTTTATTATTTTCTTTGTATTTAAAAGAAGTGTTTTGAGACCAGTTGGTAAAGATGTAAAGATGGCTTGCCACCAAGCTTGATGACCTGAGTTTGACCACTAGAACCCACACAGTGAAAGGAGCAAACTGACCCCCAAATTGTCCTCTGAGCTCCACACACACACCTTGGCATGCATGCACACACACACACACACACACTAAACAAATAGTAAATTTATATATTAAATATTGTGTTCCAGAGTGTTCTTTCATGGAATGCTAAGCCTACAATTGGGGGTAACATGGTTCTGTGAAGAGTAACTAATCCAAGGATATTTTGATTCACGTTTCCAAAGCAGAGTGCATTATCCACATTCACCCTGGTCTTTATGCTTTTTCACGTGTCAGTACTACCTTCCTGTGCTTGTGCTCAGAGACGAATACTGAATGCCCCCTTGTCTTCTCAGACTGCATAGTGGGCACTCCCTCCTTAAAACACTCTTCCCTACATCTGCAGTCTCTTCTCCCTCTGAGGTCTCAGGGAGGACCAATGCCCGGCAACCTGTAAATGCTACCAGGTCTCTTGCCTAAGACTTCTGCCTGCCCCATCTACAATGTGTCAAAACACCACTTGGATCAACAGTCTTTCCTTCAGTGCCTCGGGCAGAAGTTACGAGCATTCTCTTCAGTCTTCTGTGATTGTCTTAATTGCGTCACTACCAATGCTATCAAACACTGGGGAAGAAACTCCTCCATACTTTCTTCGTAGCTCAGTGCTACTTTTAGAAGATCGCTGGTCCGTGGGATGTCTGGCAGTGACGAAGCCTCCCATCTGCACTGCCCACCGAAGGAGCCACTTCCCAAAGGTAGCTATGGAACCCTCGATGGAGACCAGTGGGCTGAAGAACAGATAAACCTTTATTCTGATTTTAATAGATTCAAATTAGCAATGATAAACACGCCATCAGCCACGAGGCTGCATAGGGCAGATCTCATTCCTGCCTGCTCCACCAGCTGAGACCCTCCGTCCCCTTCCAACTTTCGTTTTGGTTAAGGAATGGTTTTGTTCATTTTAGAAATTTCACTTACTTATCTCAGTTTTCTCCAAGATTTTTTTTCTAATTTTCTGTTTTGGTTTTCCCAATATTAGAAATTTTTGTCAAACTTTCAGATCCCTGTCCCCTACTTGTCCACACATACACGCATATATACAAAGAAGAGTATAAAAGCCACTGGGTGGAAGTTTGTGTGCTTCATAGGGCTTATGGCTTTTACTGCAGGTTGAATAAATTGTTTGCTCACTTTTTATTTTACAGGTTCTTATTGTATTATTATTTACATGTTCCTGCACATATTACAAATGCTTGCAGTGGCTACAATGGCCAGAAGAGGGTGTCAGATCCTCTGGACCCAGAGTTACAGGAGATTGTGAGCCACCTATGTGTGTGCTGGGAACAAAACTCTTGCCCCCTGAAAGAGCTGAGTCATCCTTCCAGCCCCTTGGCTTTTTTGTTTTGTTTTTAGTTTTTCAAGAGAGGGTCTCCTGACAGCCTCAGCTAGTCGAGAACTCGCTAGGTAAACCAAGCTGGCCTCTATCTCACAGAGATCTGCCTGCCCCTGCCCCTACCTCCAGAGGACTGGAATTAAAGGCATGCACTACCAAGCCTGGCTTATTATTTAAATTAGAAATATGCATGTAATTCTTTTCAGGTTGTTACATGCAGTAACAATCTTCCAAGACCTTCCTGGACAGTATCTACCCTACAATCTCTTTTTTTTTTTTGGTCTTTTTGAGACAGGGTCTCCCTGTAGCCCTAGCTGTCCTGGAACTCACTATGTAGACCAGCCTGGCCTTGAACTCACAGAGATCTGCCTGCCTCTGCCTCCCGAGTCCTGGGATTAAAGGTGTGCGCCACCACGCTCGGCCTATCCTACAATCTTTATCCCTGGAGCAGACAGAGGAAAACAGGACTGGGTAACCTCAGCCTTTAGGGTATACATTGTTTTTGTATATTTTTTTATTTATTATTTTTTATTTTAGTTTTTATGTGTATGAGTACTATGCCTGCCTGTAAGTGCACCCATGTGGTGCAGTGCCCAAGGAGGACAGAAGAGGGCATTGGATCTCCTGGAACTGCAGTTACAGACAGTTGTTAGCTGCCATGTAGGTGCCAAGATTCGAACCTGGGTCTTCTGCGAGAACAGCCAGTGCCCTTAACCACTGAGGCATCTTTCCAGTCCCTAGGAAATACTTTGGCATGAATTCTTATTTCAGTGCAATAAGCCCTGCTCTTCACTGTTCCTCTGTTTTAAAGAGCAGGGATCCTCTGGTACCCTTTGCTGTGGAATACACTAGCTGCTTATTTTATCTAGAGGAAGAGAGTCTCTCCCTGACTGAAGAGAGACTGGGGCATGTAGAGGGGGAATTTCAATGTTATTATTGCTTCTTAAACAGCAATTCCAACAATACTTACGATCAGCCTTTCACCTACACCTCCCCAAGGTCCCCTGATAGAAACTGGGCAGTTTCTCAGAACTCCCCCTTGTCATTTACTGCATTGGGTTTTATTCCACTTTCATTCTTTCCTGTTCTGTTTACCTTTTGATTTAAGTTAACCTAAAGTAAAGGTGCGGTCAGTCCATTTTCACCAGAAATATGCCAGTCTCTCTATTTAAACCTTAGAGTTTTTGCTGGGATGGACAAAAAAAATAAAAGCATCCAATTTTGTGTTTTCAGTTCTTGGTGCACAGAACATTGTAAACACTAAAATACTGAACGAGTAGGTGGATCAAAAAAAGCATGGACCCATGAAAGAGGACAGGTTCTGAGTGGCAGACACAGTATACGGCCACCACCTGCAGCATGGTGAGCTGTCTTTTGAGGTAGCCTGTCTGGAGTTGTCAGAAGACTTATGATGAGATCTGTGGGCTCTCTGGTTCACCAATTGGTTCTGAGTTGAATCACAGAGCACTGTTCATCGGGCCTGGTGTTCTTTGCCCCTTCAATGCCTTTCCCCTAGTCAGGCTTCCTAGTCCCTTTGGCCCGCACAGCAGTCAGCTCCCTGACACCAGGCATCGCATCATGTTCTGAATAGCATTACAGAAAGCGAAGATCATCGCTTCTCTCCTGAATTCAGACAGCAGTGGTGTTGCAACGAGTGGCAGTGCGTTGCCATGCAGATTTCAAGGCTTCTCTGCGAAGCACTCACTGTCAGGTAACAGTACACTTCTCAATGATTTCTGCTCTACAGAAGAGTTTTCATCGCATCTAGTTATAGTACCACAGCGGCAGAGTTCATGAATATTTTACAGTGGGAAAGGGAGAGCTAGGCAGCCTAAGCAGCTTTTATTTTGTAAGGTTTTAGATATTCTTTTCTTCTCCCCCCGCCCCCACGGGTTTTTTTTTTTTTTTAAGAAGAAAAAAAAGAACACTACATTAAACAGCTGCTTTGAAAGTTTCTCTTTCCCTTTAAGTGTTTTCACATTTACAGACTGTGCTCCTATGATCTAATAAAATTAAGCTATCAGGAGGAAATCGTCGCATCAGAAGGGACTGGGGAAGCATTGTGAAGCGCCAGACAGCTCCTACAAGTGCATCTCTGGGGACTTTTCTCCAGGAAAGAAGCAGTGGGTGGAATTGCTGAGCTCCTTGGTCTGTTAAGCTGATGCCTGCTTCCCACACTTGTCGTCTTTACATAAGCATTTTCCTTTTAAGGCGGCCCACAGTGGTTCTGAGAGCGAAGCTGGCAGGCACGGCGGTCAGATCTAAATATTCCAGGGATGAGATAAAAATAATGTGTCTGCCTGAGCGAATGATCTCCCAGTGTTTAAGACAGCGAGCTGCTTTACTAAAGTGCTTTCATCCCCACCCTCTGTTTTCCTGAATATATATATATATATATATATATATATTATATAATTTAGCTCCCAGAAGTCAGCATGTTTCTCAGATGAACATGTAGACCAGCAAAAAGACTCTGCCAACCCCTTATGAATGGTTCATCCTAAATAAAACTATGAAGGAGGTCATTGGGAGTTTATACCCAGTGACCTTTCACACACACACACACACACACACACACACACACACTTCCTTCTCAAGTTAAACACATTAAACATATTTTCAAGGTGTAGCTATTTTCCTTGAGGAAAATGCATAGCAGATAACCAATTCTCAAGCTTGAATGTGGACCTGACATTGAGAGACTTGGTTTACAATGCAGTTTTATGGGACCGACTATATATTTTCCAAAGTGGAACATCTGTGATAATTTGAGAAGTACATGAAGACCAATTCCAAAAATATAACAAGGAATACTTAGTGTGGTGATTCCAAAACCTATTGGCTGGGAAAGTAGACATACAAGCCTTGATAGTCTTCCCCATGCCCTCATGCCCCCTCCCTGCCTCTTTCTATATGGTATTTCTTTACTCTAATTATCTAAGGATTACATTTAATTTCAGCTTGAAAATCCCATTCATGGATCTTTGTCCTATGCTGCACAGTACGTGGAGTAAAGTAGGCAGTCCTCCAGTGCTAACTGGATTCACTGTGCTTCAGAGGAATGGAGCTGTGAGATGATAGTGAGAAGTGATCAGAGTCTCACAGCTTCAGGGTGCGCACTGGGATAAGGAGAAGTATTGGATACCAGGAAACTTTAAACATATTTTGTGTCCCCCAGAGGATAATTGCATGCAGGACATTTTTATACAAAGTGGATTGCTCTATGAACTTAATTGACCATGTCACCTTTAAACAAATAAGGCTGGCCCTCTGTTCTCTCATTGGTTCTCATTTTGTGCTCTTCTGATAAGTACAGACTAACAGAATGAAGGGTGTCAGCACAGCAGTGGTGACAGCTTATGTCAAAAGTCATGCTCCCTGGCAGGTGGGGGCACAGCAAAGAAAGCACAGCAGCTGGGGCTGGAACTCTTAGCCAACTACCTCACCTCTCTCCCCACCAGGAAGCAGAGGGTTTAGACAGACAGCAGGGCAAGACTACAACCCTCCCCTCGAGGCCCAGCAGCATACTTCCTCCAGTGTGGTCCCACCTCATAAAAGAATACATGAAATAATACTTCCATATCCTGAAATCATTGAGGAAACTTCCCCAAGTCCAGCCAGACCCATAATTTTATTCAAAATGGTTTCTCCAGCTTCAACTGAAGAAGGATACGGTTGGTTCCACCTTAATCTTAACAGACCATCCCGCCATTTTAGCCCTAGTTCTAGACTATCTCGTTCACCTGAGGTCACTTGTCTTTTCCGGTCTCCACTGTGTGCAAAGGAGTTGGGTGTGCCTCCTTCCAGTGCTTGGATATGTTAATTCTCAAGCATACCAACATTTATTCATTATCTTTTGGGATGGAGTTCCAAATTGAGGTTGTCAGGAAACAAGATCAGGTGCCCAGATCACAAGACACAAGAGCACATGGTTTTGCTGGAGTTAATTAAAAGTCATGAGTCCAGATTGTGTCCATTTATAAAAGTCATTCCCATACTCAGGCAAGTAGCGGGGCCTGGCTGCAACTCTCAAAGCACAGGAACCTACTTCTTCCAGTTTAGCCACAACTCGTCAAGGTTATATAATCTCCCCAAACAATACCAGCATATGAGAACCAAGTGTTCAAGCATATGAGCATTGGTGTATTTCACACCCACCTCCTAGGTTAGAGTAGAATTTACCCAGTACTCACTGTGCTAATGATGCTCTCACAACAAGTGAGAAAGGAATTTGTTTTTCCAATGTCAGGTTTAGGTCAACCTCTTGAAATCTCAATTTCAAATGCAAGTTTCTGAGAGATAATGCAAGATCAGTTCAGAAATAAATGAATGCTCTCTAACCAACAATTTGATGACATATAAGATGATGTTTATTAGATTTTTCTCATGCAGAGTATCACTAGGGTGCCCATACTATCCAAGCTGCACTCCAAGAAATGTTAGGTACATATTCCCTTGAGAAGATGTTGGTAGAATGAATGAAGAGCACACATCACATTGGCCACTTCGAAGCTGATGAGTGAATCACCTTCCATTTAAAACATTCATCATACCAAAATACTTAACTTTCTCATTTTGAGTAACTACTCTGATCAAAGAAATGTTCCTAATCAGGTCAAAGGCACCTATATTTCTTATACCTCAAAATGCCAGCTGTTAGTTATCCACAATAAATGAAATTTCACATTTTGTGACAAGGCTATGAAGGGGAGAGTACAAATGCTTGAGTGAGATCCAGAATAATAACAAGTTATCAAGGACATTTTCTCTCAAATACACATCATTATATTTTTTATACGTACTCTCTTTCTGGAAATTTTGTGTTCTAAGGGGATAGTAGTATTAACAAAAGGATCTCTCAGGAGACATTCTTTAGAAGAAATTTCAACTAAAGCATTATGCTCTGTCATATACTTACTGAAATATCTGTTTCCAACTGCTGTCATGCCCCTAACCTGGGCTATACCTTTCTTCCCTCACAATCTATATCTAAATCCCATCCATTTCACCACATGTATTTGTCAAGCCAATTTTCTCTCTTCATCCTTCATACACAACATCCTAGTACATGCCAATTCTCCTCCCACCTGGTTTCCACTATACCACCATAACTAGTTCCTCTGCCTTCCCTGTCGCCACAAAAATTCGTTCTTCTTACTGCAGCTCAAATGAGTTCTTGAATTGTAATTTTGATCATGCAACACTTATGCCCTTCTCATTCACTTTAAGGAAAGATAAAAGTCCTTGACTTGGACCATGTGCTTCCAGGGCTGGTCTTAGTTAGGTCTCATCTGCCCCAATATTCTCTCTCTGGCTATTTGACATTGATTTCAACAGTAATGCATGTCCAAATTGCAAGATATAATAGTTCTTCTTCGTATTAGCTTGAAGTGGGCTAACTACGGTATATGATTTGAATAGATTTTCAAAATAATAAATTTGACTCCTCAACTAGAAAACGAAGATCAGGGAACTTATAAATATTAGAAAATCCGATCTATCAAAATAATGCTCCTTCCCCAAACCATATGCTATCAAACAGAAAATATAATGCCAATTGTGGGATATTTCTTTTGAATTGTTGGTCAGAAGGGTCCCAGAGATACCCTCCATAAAAACAGTACAGGCTATTGCTATTGCTATTGCTCTTGATTGACCCCCAGAACTTAATGGTAAGAGTATTTTGCTGAGACAGCACATGCTCTGGAGAAATCAAGCTGGGATTGACCTAGAAGCCTCCTATGGCCTAGCCTATGGTCTAGTTTTCATACTGCTAGAAGAGGCTATGCAGGCTTCTGTGGGACAAAAGACATCAACAGTCATTCCTAGCTGTGAGCTCTATGAGCTACAATAAAGACTGGACTGGCAAGATGTGCCCAAGTATAGAATAGTGGCATGAATGTCATGTGGGTAACCAACAGTTTTCTGATCTGTTAAGGCTTATTCCACAGAAGGGAACTTAATTTATTAAGCCAAGAACCCCTGGCTGGGGCAGTCATATGCTCCAGAAGCTAACAGACTAGCATTATTTTGCTAAATGAATATGGCATCAAACTGCCTTTTTAAAGACTTATCTTTATACCCAGAGATATGTACATTTTGCCTCTCATCAGAGAAGCTTCTTGGATAGCAGCTGACATGGGGAATCTAAAAACAAAGTGCGGACTCTAAGTCCGCTCTAAGGCCTCACACGGGACAGCTGCATCACCTCGTCACTCCAAGGCTCATGGAGCATTGTACAAAAGGGGCAGAAAGATTAGAAGAGCAGCAGGTCAGGGAGGACTGCTGTGGAATAGTATCTTCTGGACATAAAAGAACTGTTGCACTCATGAAACCCCAGCATCTTCGGCCAGAAAAAAACCTACACAAAATCAAGCCAGTCAACATTCCATCATGAGTGGGGGAGAGGCGTATGAGGCCCAGCCCCTAGCTGAGGCCTATCAGCAGTTGATGGGTACTGGGGGAGGGAGAATCCGTTTTCTTCAGGGGTGTGGACTCACATAGGCTGCCCATGTCCCAGTGAATGGCCCTACATCCGTGGACAGGCAGCACTAACCGGACTCAGTGGGTCGTGAAAAAAAAATAGGATATGAAATTTGGAGGGAGATTTGGGGTGGATCTTATCTGAGAGAAACTGAGGGAAGTAGAGGCTATTTGAATGTATATGAAGTTCTTAAAGAATAGATTAATAAAATAGGAAATTTTGAAGTTCATGCCTTTATGAATAGACTCTATCTGTGTGGATATCACACAACAAAAGGGTGTTAGATGTATTGTAACCCTTATTTATCTGCCTTCCTGAACAAATGAATCTAGTACAAATAAGTAGAGGCTTCTGAAAACACCTTATTTAATTTTAGAGTAATTAAAGAATCATCCCTCCCTAGATACTGTCTTGGTGAAGTTGGAGAAGCACTTCACTTCTCTGAGTCATTTCCTTTCAGTAAAATGAGGTTAATGATACTGCGACAGGTTTGTCACTGGAACTCAGTAAGATTATATACATAAGAGATGATATGACGTAAATGCATAGCGTTTGGTTTTGTTTCCATTCGTGAGTTTTATTTTTCTTTGCTTTAATCTCATTTGTAAGATGACTTTGGAAAGAGAAAAAAATGTGCTTCAACCATTTTCTCACTCACAAACACAGAATATTTTCATTCTGAAAAGATTGTAAAGATCACTGAGTTCAACATCTTCATTTTACACATGAGAAATCTGAGGTCCCAAATGGTACGCTAGGTCACAGAGCTGTTAGTTAGGCAGCGGAGGCAAAGAAAAGAGTCTTCTGAGTCTAAACCACTTTGTATTATATCACAGTAACAGATTCTCCCCTCCTCTATCTCTCTCTCTATCTCATACACACACACTACACACTATAGGAGAGAATTTGTGTGTATGCATCTGTGTGTGTTTGTATATTTTTCATAGAATTTTTGCAATTTTCATGCAACATAATTTGATGGTTTAGAGTCCCTCCCCATCTGTATGTCCCCTTATTGTGTCCCACCCAAATTAAGTACTCTGTGTGTGTGCTTGAGTGTGTGTGTGTGTGTGTGCATGTGCGTGTGCGTGTGCATGTGTGTGTGTGTGTTCCCTATAGAGTCTAATTTGTTTCCCCAAATGTCTTTTATACTTGACAGAGACCATCTCTATGACTCCAAGCAGCCATCTGTTACCAGCTTCCTTAGGTGGAGTTGGGGTTTCTTCCTCATGTCTATGCTGGGATTTTTTTTCTGGTTTGAGCTTGCATGGGACTTGTGCATGCTGTCACCATTGCTATGAGTTCATATAAGTAACTTATCAGCTGCCTGGAAAGTCAGTTTCCTTGTGGTCATCCACCACCTCTGACTCTTACAATCTTTCCACCCCTCTTCTTCAGTGATCTCTGAGCCTTGGGGCTTGGGGGCGGGAGGACAGAAGTTTGATATAGGTATCCTATTTAAGGATAACCATTCTATAATCTATTGTTCTCTGCACATTGGCCAATTGTAGGTTTCTGTGTTAATCACCATCTTTTACATAAGGAGATGTCTCTGGTATGAGTTGAGAGATGCATTAATCTATGAATATAACAAGTCATCAAAAGTCAATTTAATACAATGACTATTTAGTAGAAGACTAGTATTGGGTTCTCCCCTGTGTCCTGTGACCTGTGTAGCCTCAGCTTCCTAAGCCTGCTATCAATGTCAGGTATGGGCTCCATCACAAGAAACAGATCATAAATCCAAACAAAGAGTTGTGGATTAGTCCCATGATTTTCATGCCACTATTACACTGGTGGGCATATCTTGCCAGGCCAGTCGTTATTGTAGTTCACAGGATTCACAGCCAGCTGGGTAAGTTGATGATTAGTTTTTCCTTCCGGTAACATACATAGCACCCCCCAGCACTGTGGATTCTAGCCAGTGGAGATGAGGCTCAGAAGTGAGCACCAGCTTGATTTCTTCTTGTTTGTGCTATAGTTTATGTCTATAGTGTCTCCAGCAGTAGTGCCTTACCATCCAATTCGGTTCTGTAACCAAGAACAAAGATGATAGTATTGTTTGAGGGTATATGGGACCCCTGGCCAACAGCTTCTAGAGAGGGAGTCCATTCCTGGCATTGGAGGCTTTTATTCATTAGCCTATAATATCTAGAAAGGGCAATATCACCCTGCTTTTGAATAACTCCTTTTAATCTTTTTATAATGTATATTTGTATACATTAAGAAGTTTCTAGTTCCCTGTGTAGAACTTGTAATGCTAACTTCTCTTGCCTTTACTTCTCCTTTACATCTCCTATTCACCAGTCAAGGATTTTCTTTTCCTTGCAATTTGGGAGTCTTTTATATAGACCCACTGAAGGGGTACCCCAATTGCCTCACCCTGCATCCCTGTTCAGCACGGAAGAAGCCACAGTGGTCCACACCCCGATTCCCTATCCACAAATTGGGTAACCTCTTCGGAGGATGATAAGAATAGGAGGTAGGAATTGGCTAGGCAGTTAGGGAAAAAAGACCCCAAAGAAAAGTAGCCAGATTCTTGGCCTAAACTCACAATGTCCTTGGGCCCCTTAGCAACATACTCCGTTCCAAAGGCCAAAAATGTTGAAAGTATTTGGGAGCTTCTGTCTAATCCTTAAAGACTTTAAGGTTACCTCTTTAGAGGGGTGAATGTTAGAGTAGCCAAAGCCCCATAAAAAATAAATAAATAGAAGAAAGAGTACATTAAAAAAAGAAAACAGAAGATCTTATCAGAAAAGAAGTATTCTCAAGATATGTGAGCCAATATTTTAAGACCAACTTCTCTTTTCCAACAGAATCTTTACAGAATTATAGATAAGAGCACAAGTCCTAGAGCTCGCTTGCTATTATCTTTCAGAGTGATTGCATAATGAATTAATACATGTAAATAATTGAGTGTAGAGCTTCTTCCATAATACATTTTAAAATATCTGCTTTTACTAAGGGGAAAAAAATCTAAGAACCAATGGATGAAACTTTTAAGACAGTACTGATGTTAAATGTTTCAAACTTGTAAGTGTTCAACTTTTGAATAGCTCTACTATAAATAAAGTTTGAGTATGCACCACAAAAAATAAAGGAAGCTTCTATAGTGGTGGGTTTCCATATGGCTTTTTCTAAAGGCCTTTAGGGTTGCTTATCCCTCCCTGTATGGCCTCCTCTGTCCTGTCCTCCCATTCCCTGCCTCAATTAAACACTTCCTAGTCCAAGGTTCCCCTGTCCCCCTTCATACCACTTTGAAGACTTTGTGCAGCAGACACAGATATTGGGGGTTCATGAGTGCAACGGTTCTGTTATATGCAGAAGATTCTATTTTGCAGCAGTCTTTCCGGACGTGCTGCTCTTCTAATCTTTCTGCCCTCTCTGCATGATGCTCCATGGGCCTCGGGATGAGGAGTGATGCAGATTTCCTCTCGGAGGCTGAGTACTCCACAGGCACTTGCTGTCTACACTTTGATTAATTGAGTCTCTCTGTTAAGTGCTATCCACTGCAGTAAGAAGTTTCTCTGATGAAAAGTGAGATGCACACTAATCTCTGGGTATAAGGATAAGTATTTGTATGTTTTAATTTAAAACATGACTTCCAAAGTTGTATATAAATTTCAGCTGCTTTTACTTTATGGTTTTGAGAAACACTTTCCTGACTATGAATAGATTATTCCAAAAATTCAAGCTATGGAAGGAAAGGATTTGAGCATGATGCCAGAATTTGCTATTTATTAGCTGAATAACCTTGGGCAAGTCACTTAATTTCTTTGAGCTTCAGTAACCTCATTTGTTAAATGGGGAATGTAATGCCTCCCTCAAATGGTTACCATGAGAACTATATGTGAGATAAACTCTGAATGCTGAGCACCTAGTGAGGGTACAGAATGTTAACTTCCTTTCCTCTACCAGATTCTGTAGAGTTGAGCCCCAAATAACCGTAGATCACACTTCGGGAGGTTTCCTCTTAGATCACCAAGTCAAGGTGTAAGGGGTGATAATGGGGGCTTGTGTGGTCATGATCACTAACAGAATACAGAATATCAGTTTAAGTTTGTTTTCAAAGTTAAATAGAAATCCAGGCACTTTAAAGTGTCTTTGAAATGAACTGTCTTTCTTCCACTCTTATTTCTGTTGAAAAAAAAATCACATATAAATTCCTCTTTTTCTGATAACGGGAGAAAATAGAACTATCAGCAGGAAAAATTTTACCTATGATTGATGTTTCCCGTCAGCTTAAAAGAGCAAGTGTCTCAGATGTAAAAATTCTGACACATCACTTTCTGACAAAACTACATAAAACATCCACAAGTTTAATCCATTAACTCAGCTCTGCAAAGCTACCAAATTAAGTCTTTGATATTAATAACCTTCAAATAGTTCTTTTCCCCTTCAGTTTTCCCCTGCCCCTCACACATACACTTACTGAGGCAGGACTGCATAGTACTCTGCTTTTGAGAATTGCAGGGTTAATAGATATGCTACACATTTACTTCTTACATGTCAGGTTGTGGTACAAAATTGTGCAGTCATAGGGAAACGGAGCCATGGAAGGGAAGGGAGGACACTGCTCTCCTACGAGATGCCCAGTGAGTGAAGCATATTTCATCTGTATCTAACGTTGATAGTTTTCTTCTAGTTTCTAAAAATAGTTTCTTTTTGTTACAGGAAACTAAACTTTGCAAAGCAGAAAGACAAGTATAATTAATTCAGGGGATTTTATTTGTTTTTATGTGTATGTGTCAGTGGGCAGGTGCCTGTGGAGGCCAGAAGAGGGGTCAGATCACCTGAAGCTGGAGTTGCAGGCTGTTTTGAGCTACCTCAGGCGAGTGCTGAGAACTGAACTTGGGTCATCAGGAAAAGTAACAATTGTTCCTAAGTGCTAAACCATCTGAAGGCAATTTAAAGGCCAGTTATGGCTGAGAAAACGGAGGCAAAGTGACTGTGAATTCACTAAATCACACAGCCTGTTATTAGCATTGCCACAAATAATTCTTCTCCCAGGCTGTAAATAAATACTACTAAGGTGCAGTACAGGAGAAAATCATTAGAAACGAGATGTTCCCAAAACTCAAAGGGCAGCTTATCAAAGGATCTTCTCTGTGGATATTGAAACAATCAAGACATAGGACAAGAAAAATGTTAGTGAGAAAGACTGTGACTGCTTTTGAACAAACTCAAAGCATAAGTGTAAATGGCCAAAAAAAAAAAATCTATGATTGTAGAAGAGTCAAAAAACATTTTTCCTGAAAGAGGAGTAAAGAAATTAGTGGCGTTTAATGAATATCATATACTAAAAATACGTTAGCGTATATTTTCAAATAATATAAGACTTACTTATTTAAATAATATAGTTTGGATATAGCACTTACACCTGAGATATTCTCTTTTCTACCATTGTGCACAGGACTGGATACACTGCCGTATAGCATAGTTCTTTACTCTTGAGCGTGTCCTTTGAGACAGTTTACTTCTGTTTAGATATTTTTTTAAACTTTTACTTTTAACATATTCAATGTACCTATCTACTTGTCTATACCTAACTTCATCTTAAAAACCTTAAGCTAGGGGCTGCAGAGATGGCTCAGCAGTTAAGAACACTGGTTGTTCTTGCAGAAGACCCGGGTTCGAATCCCAGCACCCACATGGCAGCTAACAACTGTCCGTAACTCCAGTTCCAGGGATCTGACAGCCTCTTCTGTCTTCCGCAGGCATTGCACGACATGGGTGCAGTTACCTACATGCAGGCAGTACATGCATACACATAAAATGAAAATAATAAATAAAATTTAAAAAAAAAAACTTTAAGCTAGCAAAAGGGTAGCAACAAGCCCAGGAGGAGAAATCAAAGAGGAACAGGAAAAGAAAGGGTGTTAAACTTACAGATTTCCAGACTCGTTCTTCTTCGACCATAGACTATGATGTGTGGATGGAGGTTGGCTGTGTACATCAAGGTCACCAGGCCTTACCACTGTCCCCATTTTAGCGTGGTGGAGTAGATGACAGAAGGTACGCTGGGACTCAGATGCAGGAGGATGCTGAGCCAATAACATTACATTTGTTTTTCAGATATTAATGAGATAAGCCATTTCCTCTCCAAATGTAGAATGAAGAATGGTATATAGAGACACGAAGACACTCCTCCCTTCTCAGAGCTGAGAGGGGAAAAGATAAGATTTGTGTGGAAGACAATATATGCCCCCTCCATTCATCTCTTCTCCAAGGTTTTGGCTATAGATGGCTCAAGAAGTCAATTGAAAGCACAAATTTGCCTGATATGACCTGAGGAGGCTACTGACTTTTAAATCTGGGATTGAAGCAGAAAGAGAATAGAGAGGTTGGCATTGTCAGACAGACTCACTGGGATGAAAAGTAGCCAAGTACATCTCATGGGAAGCCTGTGACAGTGCATCTGCAGAATAACTGAAAGACTCAGAAGCAGAGCCCCAGGACGTTTCAGATGGACACAATTAAAGCTATGCTTTTGAGTCCTTCTGGTAGTTGACATAGACAGTGAAAAGAAGTCAGCATTCTAGTCCCTTTCAATTACAGTTGGGTAATGCCGATAATTCTAGCACTAAGATAATCACAAGTTCAAGGCCAGACTGAGCACTTCGTAAGACTTCATCTCAAAAAATGAACAAACAAAACCAAAAATATATACATACTTAATGACAAAATTCTGCGGTATTTGGTTCAGGTATCTTTTAGAAGTAAAGGGTTACACGTAGTGATAATATCCAAAACATTATCCTTCCAAGCTAGCCTACCCTACACAATTGGGTGACATTCTCTGGAAGCCGATGTGAATCATGCCACGAACATTTGCTGTCCTGCCAGGCTTCCCCATTCTCTAATTTGGGGCTATCTAAATACATCCACCCCAAGTAACAGGAGTGGGTCTATGTGATCTGCTCCCACTGCCCTCCTCTCTTCTAATTTCCTCCAGTTTAAAGATATGCTTTCATGAATTTCATTTTCAGCGAAATAGCTTCAGATGCCCCCATACCTCTTCCAGGAAGCCAAGATTCAGCATTCTGTAACCAGCATAATTACATCTTTTTATATTATGCCTCTCTTACTTACATAGTTCATTCTAAGCATTTTTCAATGCACTGGGGACTCCATTGTCTCTTTAGGTATCTATGCATAGCTCTACTCTGACCTATTATGCACTTGTAGCACATCAAGCATTCACTATAGCAGAACACTTTCTCTTTTGTTCCTAAATTCTTTTAGACTGGTGGTATATCTCAGTGATGATACAGTGCTGGAAATCAGACCACGTGCTAGGTTAATACATGAAGTGTTTCACGTGAATGAATGAATGAATGAATGAACCTACTAAAATCTAAAGGCAGTGTTTCCAGAGCCAAAAGCCAAACTCAGGACTTCTCAAACTAACTCCATAATATTCCCCACTCTACTCTGTAAAAATAGCTATTTAAACAGATTGCAGAAGTTGAATATATGTTGCTAGAAAATAAAGGAATAAGTGGTTATCCCAGTTAAGATATTTGAATTACTTTTAATAACAGCTAATTATATATTTTACAATTTCAGACCACAGAAAAATACATAATTGTAATTTTCTATCAACTAATGATAAATAATGATTTTTTTTAAGACTTTGATTTTAAGAGTGAAACAAATGGCTCAAGGAGAATGAATGCAGTAGATCATTACACAGCATCTTTGCCTACACATTAAGGTTACTGAGTGAATAGCTCAGATTTATAATAGCTGAATTTCATGCCAGCATAAAAACCATAACCTAGTCTGAGTTACAATGAGGCATTTGGAAGAAAGTGTGGTGATAATATATCCAGTCACTACTAAATGGGAACCGTGAGCAAGTTGGCTGAGCACCTTGATAACCTAATTCCCAATGTCTCCAAAAGCCACACAAGGGTTTAGCGGAAATAATGAATGCCAGGTAAAGACATATATAATTTAAGATATGTGTGTCATACATATTTCATTCTTTATACTTGACTTACCTACAGTTGTTCACTAAGAGATAAGACGTTCTGATTTTTTTTTCTGCTGCTGTCAAGGCGACCCTACACAGTTTCACTGAAGCTAAGTTTGAAAATATACTTTTCCCAAATAAAGTTCTGGCATAATAAAATTATGTCAGTTTTCTGAATAGATGGATTAGCCCTATTATGTACCAACTATGTTACTAAGGACTAGTTATTGAACCAATGCAGCAGCTCCCTGAGCCTTGGGGGAGGGAACATAGATACCCCATTTGCAGCTTCGCAGGCTACAGACACTTTTACATTGTTGGTTTCCATGTTGATTACTGTCCACTGCACAAAGATGCTTCTTTGAAGACTGAGAACTGCACAAATCTATAAATGAATCTATAAATTTATAATCTATAAAATCCATAAAATATAAACATGGAGCTACATATTAGAAGGCATCATGACTCCCCAACTCCGTGATATGTGTTGGACTGTGATATGAGAGAACATTTTTACTGCTGAGCCACTAATATATTGTGATTATTTGTTATGGAAGTTAGTCTACCCTGACTAATATAAATAAGAGTACTTACTTTAAAAAGTTACTGAAGTATAAAATAAGTTAATGACTATGAAGACTTAGTATAACTTAATATGCTGTCTGGTACTTTGTGTCAGACTAGTTCTCTTCCTCTGCGCAACAGGGAGATCCAAATGTATCCAGCATCTCCAAGCCTGTTTTCACGTATTCAGTCTTTCACCTCCTGACCCTTTTTCAGTCATGTGTAAAACAATCAATTCCTAGAGATAGTGATTCACTGTAAAATTATAATGTGAAGTTCTTTCCTAAGGCCTGAATTTTGGTTATTGACATCAGTATTTCTGTCATCCAAACTTTTTTAGATGCATACAAATAAATAATTTAAAGGAGAGTAGACCAAATGTGAGTCAGAAGCACAAACTTAAAATTTTCTGGATATAATAGAAGGAATCTTTGACTCAGATTTATTTTGTGTAGTTAAAGCAAAGGACGCATGTGACGAGCTCAGAGCCCTTGCCTTCCTGTACCTACAGAAAATGAGTGGCATAGGAAAGTACCTATCCAAATCTGATTCTTACTAAACTATGTGTCAAGTCATTCCAAGAAAGTCAGGGCATTTGGGGAAATTTTCACCATTCTCTGTAACCAACAGGAAATCAACAATAATGAAATGGAGCCATTGCTCTAGGCTGAGGGAATTCATGGTTGAAAAACTCTAAAGATTGTGTTGAATTACCCTTGGTGAAATTCACATTTTGCAATGATTATTTAAGTGGTACACACACACACACACACACACACATACACACACACAAATACTTTGGCGGCCTAGTAACATTAAGTCAATTCTTTCTGTAAAGTTAGTTGCAAAAACTTTGCAGTCATGGTTTCTATGTTTGAACAAATAGGTTCCTGCAAACTTAAAATCCAAGTATCAGGGTCAGTTTGTGCTCAGCTCCTATTGTCCGTCTCCTTTTATGGAATGCCTAATGGGAGACAGCCTCAAATCACTTTCCATATCTGTTTCATGCGTGACAACCCTATGAAGCAGCATCAAACACTTTGATGCACACGAGAGAACGAAGACGTTCAAGGGACTGCTCTTGACTCACAAGCCTGTGATGTTTGTTGTATAAAAGAAATTAGTCAAAAACAGGCATACGAGCTAGAGATTCACGATGTTAAATTGCTGCCACAAAAGCAAAACTTTCCTACATCTCTGTTATTATTTGGGCATGTGCGTTTGTTTCTGTGGATTGAGTTTTATTCTTAATCCCCCTTCTCTGGGCTTGTCAGTAGATAGAATGTGTGTTTACTCTGTCTGTGTGTGCGTGTGTGTGTGTGTGTGTGTGTGTGTGTGTGTGTGTGTGTGAAGAAAACACATAAGGGTTCACATCTCTGGAGATTCTCCAATCATCCTGCTCACTACCCTCGTAGCCAGAGCTGTTAACCTCTGAGCCATCTCTCCAGCCTAAGAGTAAGTATCTTTAATGGCATGTTTGAGCTTTATAGGGCCTCAAATGCTATGTGTTCCCCTACTCTCCCCAGTCTGGCTCCTTTCCCTATAAGAATGACTCTTTCCTAGCTACTTGACCCATCAGCCAGACCAGCTTCACTCTACCTAGTCGTCAATCCATTTCTATCACATCCTCCTTTATGAAACGAGCACTCCAACTGCCTATTACTATATAAGGGTGTAGACTACTGTCCTTCAGAAATTGTTCGTGGAAACCAGCTAACACAGGTGCATATTTTACAACCACATAAACATCTAAAGAATGAAGTAGATCCATGTTTTGATTTGGAAAATACTTTCTAGATATTGTTTATTGAGGAATGGATTTTACAGCACAGTCTAACTGTATAGGAAGGAAGGAATATAACAAAGAAACATACAGATTTTTTTTCATACATGAAGCTTCCTAAAAAAAAATGCAATGGTTAAAATGATAATTCTTAGACAAGGGACAATTGTCTGTCAAAAAGAAGAACCTTATAAGCATCTGCAATGTAGTTAACATTAAGTAATATCATACAGTTCTGACTTTAAATCTATGAATAGAAAATCTGGTGTCGTGGATTCGATTCCTAGCACCCCCATGGCAGCTACGAACCATCCTTAACTCCAGTTCCAGGACACTCCAAAGCCCTCTTCTGACCTCCATGGCATTGCACAACATGGGTGCACTCACATACATGCAGGCAATACACTCATACACGTAAAATAAAAAAAATAAATAAATAATCTTTAAAAAATATAAAAACTTGGGTCTCAGCAGTTAAGGGCACTGGCTGCTCTCGTAAAGGACCAGGGTTCAAATCCCAGCACAACATGGCAGTTAAAAAACGTCATAACTCCAGTTCCAGGGGATCCGACACCCTCTTCTGACCTCCGTGGGCACTGTATGACACAAGTGCACTTACATACACTCATATACATAAAATAAAAACAAATAAAATATTTAAAAATAAACAAAAACTTCAATTCAAATACTATCCCCAGAACTGTTTATCTAACTTCCCAAAGACTGAATAGTAGGGAAGGTCTTGATAAGACCAACATGCTGCTATTGAAGGCAGGCTTTGATCTACTCTAATATATCTAGAAAGCTCAAACTTAAAAATGCTACACAGAAAGAAATCACAGAAGCAAAGGGCTATGTGACACATGCACTGTACTTGATTTTATGTGTTGCTGTGATGAGTATCCCTTACATGGCAAACTTTATTACCTCATGTGAGCCTTGAGTATGTTTAATATAAGTAGTTTCTGAGGATGGCCACCTTACTTCTACTCATTTAAACATTTAAGACTCTCAACACGTAATAAAATGCTTAGCTGTCATCAAATAGTTAATACTGAGCAGCACGACAAGTTCAACAATGTAAGGATAATCCAGACTCAAGATAGCAAGCTCACAGCATAAAAGTAATATGAGCATCCTTTGACATGGACACCTAGCTATTACAGAAAGCATGCTTGAAGTTCTCTACTTAGCAAAAAGTGTCTTAACACTTCTGGTTACTAACTGGTGCATATAAAACCACTCTAGTCTGTCACAGTGGCTGTGCAAAATAAACAAACAAGCAAATCTATTCTAAACTTCCTAAGTTAAGTCAAAATGATTTATTACTACTATAGATTCTGTGATTTGGACATTTGGACGGAAAGCAGCAGGGCTAACTTGTCTCTACTCTACATGACTTAAAGGACAGACCATCTGGAACTGGGGTTCACTTTTTTCCTGAAAGAGACAGACTGTCAGGGCTGGAAAGATGACTCAGTGATTAAGAGCACTGGCTGATTTTTCAGAAGACCCAGATTTGGTTCCCAGTACCCACCCATATGGCATATGGCAGCTAACAACCATCTGTAATTCCAGTTCTAGGGGATCAGAGGCCCTCTTTTGGTCTATGCAGGCAGGCATTGTGTACATCCAGTACACATATATACATGCCTACAAAACACTCATGCACATAAAATACAAATACATTTTTTAAATTTTTAAGGAGACAGATTTCCAACATTTCAGGCTTAGGGACCACAAATATTATTTGTTCCATGTTTCTTAATTAAACAATGATTAAACTACTTGAAAAATCATTTGGCTCATAGGTGTTACCAAATTAGGCAGCCAGCAAATTTAGTCTATAGACTGTCACTGATGGCTCTGATCAGGGGCCTTGTAAATCCTGGATACCATCAGTAATGGATTGCTGACTCAGTTGAGAGGGCCTCTCCATCTGGCCTAGGCCTCTTAGTTGGAGTCTTTGAAAGAGTATCCCTAAAGTGAATGGCCCTGAGCAACCATCCCCAGAGAAAGGGAAGCTGTGAGGTTTCTTTTCTCCTTGTTCCATAGGTCACATAGCATTTCTCTACCTCTCACCACAGTCTTCTCATAAGGGCATCCCAAAGGCCAACGGCAGTTCCAAGTACCCTCGCCAGAGGACCAAATTTGAAAATAAGAAAACGAGTCTGCAAAGTTCTGTTGGAGCTCAAAATGCCAGCCCTTCTTCTACTTGGGTTTTCCTACCACCTCATCTCCACAGATTGTAGAAGTAGTTAACATCTTCAAGTCACACAGTCTGTTTTCTAGCTAGCATACTTCATGTTGTGTGTAACCACAAATAAGCCTCACTTTTGATAGTGGGAAGATAGATAGGCACAGCTCAACCACACAGTGTTTATAGAGGCTTTTGACAAAATTTGGAACATACATTAAATTAAACATTTATGCCAGAGCTGCCAAAATGAAGATGAATAGCTACGACAAATAATAATCTTAACAAAATTCAATCACTATAATGCAAACTGTTGTCAAAAGGGTAAATGCAAGTTAACTTTCAGAAAGTTTTGCTTCATGATCCATAGAATTAATAACTCACGTCATGAACACTGAAAATTGAGGGCATCTTAATATTCTCTATTATTCCTTTGTGTTCTTGCAAGTTCCTTTATTTATATAATGTCTTGTCTTTCCAGTAAGGGGTCCTCCCAGAGTTAAAAATATAATTACAATCTCATCTAATTAAAATGTCAATCAGTCATTTTGGCATGTTAAATGTAATGGATGTTACCCAACTTTCATTTTCATTTATATTCTGATTATTTTGCCATGTCACTCAAAAAAAAAAATCTATGCTTTGCAACGTGTCCAAGATTTTTCCCCTCATTAGCATAAAACATCTTAGAGTCCTGCTGGTAGCACTTTATCTAGTGCAGGAAATGATTTGGATAATAAACAGCTGGAAACCAAAATGTTATGTACTGGAAGAGAAAAAAACAGACTAACAATTATACAAAATGAATCTAAACTCCTTTTCGGCATCATCCCTTGTCATTTCAAATACTGAATTTAGAACTGAATAAAAAAGTTTCAGAATTTATTGAAAGATAACACTTTAGTTTCTTATGTTTCTCTTCCTCTGTCCTGACTTTTTCTGAAGTAGTAGGTTTATCTGTGTGTGGTGTGTGTGTATGAGTGTCACACGTTCATGTTCACATGTTGTAGGTCCACGTGTGTGCAAGTGCATGTGCGTCAATATGTGTGGAGGCCAGAGGTTGATGCGTGTCTTGCTTGATCACTCTCCACTTTTTTAATAATGTACATCTATGTATAATTTTTACTTAAATTTTTCTTTGATGATTTCATTTTTATTTACTGAGGCAACATCTCTCATTGAAGCCAGAGCTTGCCAATTCTGATAGTCTATCTAGCCAGCTTGTCCCCTGGATCTCCTGTTTCTACTTCCTGAGCATGGGGATTACAGGTGGAGCAGCTGGACAGCTACACCTGCCCAGTTTTTATGCCTATGCCGGCAACCTGAACTTGGTTCTGTTCTCCTGCTTGAATGGAAACAACTTCATCGCTGAGCCCCACCCCAGCTCACCCTTTCTTTTTGTGACCATCTTTTCTATTTTGTTTTTATTTACTTTTTTCTTATCTGTTCTTTCTAAAACATGTAGTGAATAGAATCAGGGATCCCTAAAACCACATTCAGTTTTAATTTTTCTCATTTGCATTATCTTTTAAAATACATTTTAGAAGCCCCAAGGTAGCAAATGCACTGTAGAAATGGAGTGGAGCTCCTACCTCCCTTTCCTTTCCCTCTGGTCGTCATGAGGTCTCCTCCCATCCTCGTTTTTCCCTTCAGTATACCTACAAACACAGGTTTTCTCTTTTACAAATTTAATTTTGTTTGAAGAAAACTAAAATGTCACTTTTTTCTTCTTCCCTCTGAGTCATCATCACCAGTTCTCTTCAGGCACTTCTCCATTCAAAGGAGAATTTTTTTAAAAGGCACATGAGGAAATATTCGTATATTTAAGATCTTATGTCCCAAAGTTCCTATGTTTAGCACTCCTGAAAATGATACCTTTCCTTCAGAGGACATAACGTGCTGAAGGAAAAATACCAAAGACCTGCTGTGTAATTGCTGAGCTGTTACAGGGATTGAAAACAAGCAAGGAAGTTGACATGTCCTCAGATGACAGTCAGATCTAAAATCCCAATTTAGATGGAGATGCCTAGAGCCAGTCCTGAACACCGAGGAAGTCTCTCTGACCCACACTACGCTCCTGAAGGCTCATGACCAATTGAACTCCAAAAGTCATGACCTGTACTTCATGGAAAATATGACTGAATGAGACTTAAGCAAAGGCCATGGACACTATACATTAGAAATTTGCTCATTTCAAGAACAATATAAAATAGCCAACCAGTTCATTGCAATTACTCATCAGAGTATTTATAATGAAATATGTTAGTTTCTTATTTGGTGGATTGTAGTCTAGAAAAGTAATAAGGCATAGTTATAACTCAGGACAATACCCCGTGTGAGACTTCTCCTATGAAGTCTGTGATTTGGAGCAGGCCTGGGGACAGCAGCAGTTACTGAAGATGAGCGCAAACGCACTGGCACTCTTTTGTTCCACACTATGCCAAGGGTGTCTGCCTCCTCTGTTGCATTCCACCGAGCATTAATTGGCAGACACACTGTAAGAAGCGGCACTGAGGAAGCACTTTGCTGTGGTGTATTCTACTCCATAGACATCTTCTGCGATCTCACTGACCTCAAGACCTTGCTTCCCAGTGAAGATGTCCAAGGATTGGGGCATTCAAAGCTTACACCATTTCGTCAGGAGATTCCGTTAGACTCGGACAAAATTTCCAAAAACTGAAACCATTCAGTGCTAAAGATGTCAGAAACAGTGTTCAGAATGGCGCCAAGTTTGCGGCCAATTCTAAGAGAATCGAACAAGAACTGGTTTGAGTATTTTCCAAGAGAGTCCCACAGCCACAGTCTGTGCAAGCTGCAGATGTCTGCTTTTCTTAATAGGTGTCTCTCCATATCTGACATGGATCTAGAAGCTGACAAGTATGAAATAAATCATTCCATTTAATCACCTTTCTTAAAGACTATTTCTATAAAAATAACTGCTTCCCAGAAAACCATGATGGAGGGGTGAGACAATGCGAGAGATAAACAATGCCTAGCTAGTTTTGAAAACCAGAGGGAAACATATTACTCCTACAACCTACTGACAAATTATACATAGCAGATCAAGAAATATATGTCTATGTAAGGTTTATCTGTGAACAACTGGTCTTTGCCCAAGATTTATCTACATGACACACAGTAATTAAAAGTACCAGACTGGTGGAACTAACCTTCTTGGGCGTTTAACAGACATACTTTGAGGTCTATAATAATTTGGTCAGAGGGACATAAAGGACACTTTTGCTCCTTGCCCTCCTAAGTCGACTACTTCCAGGGGACTATGAGCATCTCTCAAAATGTCCTATAATGGTGGTGGGTCACCTGTCCTCTTGATCAAGGAGGTCAAGGAGACCCCACCAGATGGACTTGAACCAGTGTCCAGTCTATAAAGAGGAGGGTCAACACAGAGGAATCATTTCTTCCGTGCTTCCAAGCGAAGCCAATCAAGGTCAAGCAAGACCTTTGACTTATCTTCATATAGGCAGAACTGGTAAAAGAAAGGAGCCAGGGACTCCTCCCAAGCCCATGTGACCCCTGAGGAACAGATCCTCAAATGACCTTAAGAGTAAAAATAAATTGGTTTATCTGGGCCAACTGTATGGCCTTAAACACCCAAAAGGAAAGTATAACAAAAGATTAAAAGGGCCAATATAATTTCATAAGAGTCCATATGTATGCTAAAGGCTATGTAACAAGCAACAATGCCAAATAGGCAATTCCTTCTTTTGAGGTGTTGGCCAGGGTGGCCAAAAGGATTCCCAGATAGTAACCCAGCATAGAAC
>NW_008334003.1:5859353-5859840 GCF_000622305.1 Nannospalax galili
ATAAAAGTAAATAAATAATTTTTTTAATTTAAAAAAGTAATAGTAATAATTCTTCAAAGCACAAAAATTTGCTCCTTAATAATTGGTGGATGTAATAAACATTACCAGTGAAATCTACCTGATGACTTTATATCCATGCTCAGATGCCAAGGAGCTCAGAAAGTAACCGACTGTGACTAGTAATAATCAGATATATAGAGATTAGAAATGCATGTGCATCTGTGTCAATTGTATTGAAAATGAATTTTTCTTTTTTTTAATTTTATTTTATTTATTTATTTATTTTTAATTTAAAGAAGCATTTCATTACAACAGCATTAACCTATTCAATAACATTTTTCTGAGCTAGGGCACATCTCTTTCAAAATTGGCTATACATTTCTAGGTTTACAGATGAATTTTACACTTATATAATCTTTTACTCATTATAAACTTTATAAGATATAAAATTAAATGAGGTTCCAACGTTTAAAAAAGATCTCCACTT
>NW_008334003.1:5860567-5907382 GCF_000622305.1 Nannospalax galili
TAATTATATTAATTCAACTGTAAACCTAAAAATTTACAGCCAATTTTGAAAATGATGCATCCTACCTCAGGAAACCGTTATTGAATATGTCAATTGTGTTGTAATGATATGCTTCTTCTGATTGTGTGGTTATTAAATAAATAATTTTAAAAAGTAACTGCTTCTTGGTTTCCCACCTCTAAATCCTTTACTCATACAATCACTTCCTGAAGACTTAATAGTCAGTAAATCCTCTCATCTACTTGATCTTACTCATAAAATGCAGAGTTAAACTCAATATTACAGCATTTTTGAAAGACAAATGGAGCAGTAAACATAAGTATGACCAAGGTTTTGAACTCAAGTACTTTATGGTATTCCATATTTAAATTTCATATGGATAGAGAAGATCTTGATAATATCAATGAGTACAGAAATGGATTATTATAAAGACTGTCATATACTAGGTACTTAAAAATATGCACTAGATTTTTTTAAACTTAAAAAATTTTTATTATGTCAGGAGTGGTGGCATACACCTTTAATCCTAGCACTCATGAGGCATTGGGGCAGATCTCTGTGAAATCAAGCCCAGCCTCATCTACATAGCAAGTTCCAGGCCATCTGGGAATTACAGGAAGACTCTGTCTCAAAAACAAACAAACAAAAAATGTGGTGGTTTGAATATTCCCCATAGTCTCCAAGTATTTGGACATTTTATCCTCCATTGGTGATGCTGTTTGGGAGGCCTTAGGAGGTGTGGCCTTGCTGGAGGAAGACTTCACTTGGGGCAGGTTTTGAGAGTTCTTAAGCCTTGCTGGATTTCCACTGTCTCTCTGCTTCCCACACCTCCTTGGAGACATGAGTGCTCAGCTTTCTGTTCTGGCCACCTCCTGCTAGCACACATCCCAGTCATGATGGACTCTAATCCCCCAAATTTGTAAGCTCAAATAGACTCTTCCTTCTGTAAATGTCCTTGGTCACAGTGTTTTTTCACAGCAACAGAAAAGTAACTAATACAATATACAATGAAGTATTTATACTGGGTGAGGTTACCTGGGCACAAAAAGTCACACACACACACACACACACACACACACTTTTTTAACAAAAAATGGTTCTATATCACTATGAACAGGATCTGTGTCCTTGCTGCCAGTCCTAAGACTGTGAAACTACCTCTAACAATGTGTTTTACTCAGTATGATATATCCAAATATTACCATTTCAGCATGAAATCAGCAGAAAGATTAACTAACTCATGTTTTTGTGTAAGGTCTCAAAACCTAGAGCATCTATAATGCCACTCAATTTGGATGCTAAATTTCATTCTATATTTACATTTCAAAAAATTTATAGTTAGAAAAGTAGATTCACATACAAAAGTTGTTTCAAACATACTTTACAACATGTAAATTATTTTAAATTAAGTTGAAAATTCAGTTCCTTCCTGGCCACATTTCAGGTGCTTGTAGCTATAAGTAGCTAATGGTTCTATATGGAACGCAGCATGTCTGGCTGACTGGGTACAATGCCTTTCTTGGATCCCTCACAATCTGGCTCCCTTCGGCTTTTCTCAGTCTCTCTCCATCTCCATACCCCCCAGAGTAGACTGACTGATCCCAAACATTCATTTGACAAATACATAGCTAGCTCTTGACCATGTGTGAAGGGTTCTGCTAAGCACTGAGTGTGATAGGACACAAATCCCTGTCTACATGAAGCATAAAAAAGCAGAGCCAGCAGACATCAACACTGATAACTGCATAAGGAATATAGTGTGTATTATTAATTGTTACAGGCCTGGGGGAAAAGGATCTGATAGAGCAAGCACATGCATCATCATAGCACAAACAATGGTATCTTCTAAAATTTGAGTGTGTTGGAAAAAAGTAGAGGATTTGATGAAAGGCATAATAGTTCATCTTGGTCAGAAGGAAAGCCGGCCAGAGGAAGCAACTGGAAGTTAAAATGAAGGATAAATGAGCTGTGGAGAGGGTTAGAGAGAACAGTCAGAGCGGTCAAGTAGTCAGACAGGGAAAGCAGTATATGTAAGAGGCCCAGGCCTGCAGTGAGAAAAACTATTGCCTTTGTGGAACGAAGAGCTAACTGGCATGGCGCTAGTGCTGAGTGGGTCTGAGGAGGATGGGCAACTGAGACTCAGGAAGACCTTTACACCAGAGTAAGGGTTTGTCATTTTGTACAGGTACGATGGGTAACTATTGCAGGATGTTTCAAAAGTGCTGGGTTGGGTGAATAGATAATGAAAACTTGGTACCTATACACAATGGAATTTTATTTCGCTATAAAGAAAAATGCAATTATGAAATTCACAGTTAAATGGATGGAACTGGAACACATGGTGAGGTAACTTTTTTAACAAAAAATGGTTCTATGGTTAAGAGCATTGGCTGCTCTTCAGAGGACCAGGGTTTGGTGCTCAGCAGTTACATGGCAGTTAACAACCATCCTTAATTTCAATTCCAGGAGATACAACGTCCTCTTCTGGCCTCCACAGGAGTTGCACAACATGGGTTGCTCTTACATACATGCAGGCAAAACATTCATACACATAAAATAAATAGATAAATAGATAAGCAAAAAAAAATTTTTAAGTTCCATCCTGAGTAAGGTGAGTAATACGATGTAGATGTTAAGAATACTGACTTCTGTAAGTCTGACAGACTTAGTTTCAATTCCTGGCTCTGTTACTCATTTAATGTGTACATTTAGAAATGTGTTTTTATCTTTTTAAGGCTGCTTGTCACAAGCCAAGTGTGGAAAAACATCTATTTCATAAGATTACTTTGTAAAAACTAAATATTCTACAAATAATTTTATAAACGTCTACATCTAGCACAGCAGGGGTTCAGAAAATCCTCCAAGATGAATGGCATAGTATGAAGGAAGAGATACAGACATAATTAGAATCTCAAGAGTGGGTACCAGGAGGCTCTCTGTGGAGGGATCGAAGGCCCGAGTTCTTCTTCTGTTGCGTATTTATTACCATAACTTACATAAATAGAACAAATGAAGACCATTACTCCATTCAGACAGTCTATGGAAGCTTGTTCAAGACCTCTTGGTATGTTATTTTAAAACAGACTTACTTGCTAAGACGGAATCTAGCTAAGCATAAAGGAACTTATAATCTACAGTTAGAGTGATCTTTCCTTATCAAGTCTGCTCTCCAGGACTCTGATCCTTTATCTGCCTCAACACCATGTCTGTGCAGCTCTATGTGGAGAGTGGGCATCCCTGAGTGCAGGGGTTCAGCAGCAGTCAGGGAAAGCAGCTGTCCCCAGCACAAACAAAAAGAAAAACACAAGAGAGGGAACGCATTCATAAAGAGGTGGGTACCCAGACATGGGGTGATCATTAAATACCGGGCAATGACCTGAAGGTAAGTTCCTCCCTCAAAGTTTGAAATTTTCCCTTTCAGTGAAGTCCAACCTTGGGCTGGGCCTAGTGGCACATGCCTTTAATCCCAGCACTCAGGAGAGCTGTGACTTGGAGGCTGGGATGGTTTACAAAACAAGTTCCAGGCTAGCCAGAGCTAGAGAGTGAGACCTTGTCTCAAAAATAATAAAATAAATAAATAGATAGATAAACAAATAAATAAAAATAAGCAAATAAATAAATTTTGAATTTTTTACTCAAATGAATAAAAGTGCATGTGATTCACATGCATTTTTACAGACAAAATATACAACATTCCTAAAATCTCAAAGAATTCGGTCCTATGTTCATATAGATATGTCCAAAGAAAAACCTACATTTGGAGTTTGTTAAACACGGGTGTTACCGACAGCACTAAAGTCTTGGCCCCTTTTCTGTAGAGCTTTTTCATATGACAAGTACAAAAGGTGACCCAAAATATGATAAGTGTAGATTTTATTAAGATTAAGATACGTTCCCAGGCACGGCAACTAAGTTTTCCATTCAGTGACATGCAGGGGAATTTCAAATAGCAGCACCAAGTTTCCATGTGCAGCGTATTTCCTTATTGGTTCTCTCCTCCAACAGTTTTTTCACATCACCTGGAAGGTGGTTCCAAAGGTCAAAGTACCAGATAAAGATGCCCCAAGTTCTCTGCTCCTGTTCACCCTCTACCTGCACTTCAGACCCTGATTTTTCAGTACAATTAGATAGAAACATTTCCCCTTTTCTTTTACCAAGGCAATCAGTTTTGTTCCACAATGGTTTTGCTTGCTAATATTAGTTGCAAAGAAGGTCATTTATACCTCCATTAAACATTTTTTCTAGATTTCATCTGATTTAAGCAGTCACTCACAGATCATGTAATCTGAGCAACAGGGATGATGACTGTTCAGCAAAGGAAGTGGAGCGGGCAGGAGAACGTGGAATGCTGATAGGCTAGGAGAGCCATGAGACTGT
The DNA here is from genome assembly GCF_000622305.1 of Nannospalax galili. Classification (NCBI taxonomy): domain Eukaryota; kingdom Metazoa; phylum Chordata; class Mammalia; order Rodentia; family Spalacidae; genus Nannospalax; species Nannospalax galili. Next base: position 5,864,945 of record NW_008334003.1, read on the forward strand.
CCAGTACATGTCTGTGACTTAGAAATCAAAGAAATGGAGTGAAGTAGATTTAGGCAGCCATGTCAGGCTTCTGGCACTATGAGAAAGGAGTAGCCTTGAGATTTGAAAAGAGCTCAGAGTGAGACTTAAAGGCAGTCTTCTGCTTATAGATGTGTGTTAACGGCCTGCTGGTGACACGGCCCCGGCACCATCATCCCCTTGATAGTGAAAGAGGTGCTCTTTCAAATCGTAAAAACCACACATGAATTCTGATGGAAAGAGAGAAAATGAGTTCAACGTTTTATTGGACTTAATACTTTAGTCAAAAGAGTTATACATGCAGCCTTTAGGTGACACAAGTTGTCTTAACAAATGGGCACGTACAATTCCAAGAGAAACATGAAGATTTTTGAAGAAAAAATTGCTTCAAACAATAAGATCATGGTTCTGTAATAAATAAGAACTGGGTGGATTTTAGACTGATCTAAAGGAAGATATCTGTCCTAAGTCCTTCTGGCAAGGAAAATGTTCATGATGATTCAGTAAATTCCAAGGTGCATCTCATTTGCTGCCAGGGGTCAATAACTTGTGCAGTAATTCAACTCTGCTGTCAAAGGGCTCCCCTCTAGAGCCCACAAGGCATGATGAAGTAGAAGAGAAAATCATTTCAGGACTCAGTATAAAAATAAAATATGTATTTTTCTAAAATATTGATTTCTTCATTGAATAATACAAAATTAGATTATCAAATGAGATTTCTCGCTGAAGCAATGGGATGTGTATCTGTAGATGAATGCTGTGGCCATTTTCAAACCAAAATTTTCTTTAATAGAATTTATATACATTGCTCATGCATTTGTTTAGTAAAGGTCTATAGATGCAAGTTAATTGTGCTGCAACAAACTGTATTATTTGACTTTACGTTGCCCAAAATTTTGGTGCTTGACACACAAATATCAAATTTATTGTTTACTCAGAAATAAACTGCTTTAAATAAATATAAATTTGCTAACACTTGGAGAAAAAGATTACCTGTCCTGCCTAGCCCCCAAATTAAAGTACCTTTTCACTTAGTTTTATTTTTTATGATTTCAAACTTTACTTAAGAAGATGAAAAGAAAACAGCCATTGCCTCACTTTTCTATTGGCGGTTTTCAACAGAGACAAACTTCACAGGTTCAGAGAGCTTAAAGACCCATTATTTGGAAATAGCAATATGAGAAACCCACTTTCATGCATTAGTACCTGATTTAACGAGCAGGGCTAGAAAGAAGCAAGCAGAGTGGTCAAGTGACAAATTAAGAGTCCAAAAACTAAGGATGCGTAAGTGGGTGCAACGTTCCTCCTCTCTCTATATATTAAACTCAGAAGGTTGCAAGACGGTGAAGGGTACGTGAAAAATCACTAGGTGCAAGCCAAAAAGTGGAGGAAAAAATGCTGACAGACTGGAAATGGCTAGAAAAGATGGATGAGACACGATGACAAGATGCACTTGCATGGTGAGCTTTTTCAGTGTGCAACTTATTTATTTTATGACCATATTAGTAATACAATTGAAACACTATGATTTGATTACATCCTTGAGTATTCAGATTGCATTTTTTTATTAGAAGCAATAAACCAAGTCCCCTTTTTAATCCTTTTTTATTCAATAAAGAATAGAGTTAAATGCACATAGGGAGAAAATAAGAGCGTTTCACTCGAGGGAACTTGGGGCTGCTATTTGGACTATTTCCAGAAGACTAAGTTATAGCATTGGGAATTTATGGTTTCCAGGACTTCAGATGCTGATTTCGTGACTGCATTTCATCCTTGGAGTTGATGTGCATTAAAAAAATGTTCTGCTAACTGTATTAGCTCTCTACATAATGAAGAATCCGTGCATAGAAACCCATAACAACTAACTGGCAGTATTCTGCAATTCGCTGAGCTTGTAAAGTTATTCCTTTTCTGCCTCGTTGAAGAAAAAATACCTACCTTCTTTCCAACAGCCTACATATTCATCTCATGACTCAAAAATATGAATTTAGTTTCCACTTTTAAACTTCTGTTGTGTTATTATTATATATGAATGTGAATTCTATTAAAATGGATAGATACATTAGGACTAGGAAATAACTATTTCAGTCCAACACCATGTCTAAAACACCAGAGTCAAGAACTGTGCGATCACAGTACCCACATTTCCACTCAGTGGAACTCAGTCTGCAGGCTTATAACACTCATTTTACTGCTATTCCTTCTCAAACAAGCTACTATACAGTCAGCCTTTCTAGTCTCCCATTGAATGTGTGTGGAGGACAGTGTGGGAATAAATGCGCTACAATAATAGCCAAATGCTTCATTTTTCAATTTGTTGAAATTCAAGTGGTATTCTGCAAGAACAGAAATCACCAGATAATTTTAACACTATTCGGTGCAACATTTTTATTCAACAGCATGAAACTTGAAATTTCTCTTTCATATTAAGACATATGAGAATACATTATAGAGAAAATGCAAAATGTATAGGAGTTTTAGAGATAAAACATAACTTCACAAGAGTGGTTGAGATGCTATTTCCTCTGTCAGGCCACCAAGATGCACCTTCACTCTTCACAGTTAGAGGGCCCTGAGAGGACAGCTGCAGAATGGCCCACGAAGTCCCACTTGCTCTAGTGGCTGTATTAACTTAGGACACCCTGCGCTTTGTCAACGGAGAAACACGATGATCCTAGAAATCTTTCTAAGTATATTCAGCTCCATCTGTATCTGTGAGTAAAAGTAGTGGGTGGCAAGATCTGGAAGAAGGGAAAGATGAATTCGTTGTACATTGTTTGAAATAAAAAGTGAAGACATCGGATTTGAAGTTAAAAGCTGAGAGAAGCCAGAGAGAACATCCAGAGGGAGCTCTCCAGCTGGAGCTCACGTTTACTATGTTTATGTTTCATCTCAACTAATTTCATTGTAAAATAATTTTCATTGTACTGAAAACACTGAGAATCTGACTGTAACTTGAAAAGTAGCATAAGTACATCAGTATCTTGACTCCCAAGTGTCTACTTAAATGCTACATATCACTGCGCAATTGAAACACTCAGGGACGTGGAATTGATGCTCCCCTGGCAGGGAGCGATTCAAGATTTGTGAGTTAGTTCTAGACAAACCTAGATAGAACTAGAAGGAAAATAGAGCTATGAAGACAGCCCCAGTAATCTTCCCACTGATGCTTTCAAAGTCAAAAGGAAAAATAAAGAACAAAGGAAGGTCAGAAGGAAGGAAAAGAAGGGAGTCAATCCATCAAATTTTGCATTCTCAATATATGAAAATTCTTGAACAGGAACTAGGTCTCCAGGCTCAGGTCTTTGACAGCTACATGGTCCCGGGTTCCTCCTGAGCTTTTCCGCCTCCTGTCTGACGGTACCCGAAGACCTACGTTCGCCCTCACACTCCCGTGACACAGGCAGAGTTGTGCCCACTGCCATGCCTTCCCCACCACAGTGAACTGAAATCCCGCCCAAACTGTCAGCCAACAATCACTCTTCCTCCACTAAATCCTTTCTGTAACGTATTCTGTTCTCACGGGCATAAAAGTAACTAATTCAGCCCCCGTCCCACTGTCTGATTCTGTCTAACATTTCAGTATCACTGCTGTTACCATCGATTTGGTCAGAGTTACTTAATATACATCAGTAGAGATTCTTCCTTAAATCATTTCTCCCTAACTCACAGACTGCTTAAAGACTTCACTGTTTAGGATGCATGGGTGAATGTTGGGAGGTGTTATGACATAAGGGTACATCCCCAAATTCTCCACAGAAGAGCACTATAGTATCACCCCTCCAATATGTATCATGGAAGCCTTCAGACCCAGCCACTATTCACATATCAACCACTCAATTATCCATTCTTTTTTTGAGACTAGTCCTTTTTAAAATTGTTTCTCAGCTGAGTTCTGAATCACTACATCACCAAGAACTGTACCCTCTGTACCCTCATGAACTTCAGTGATTTCTAATTTGACTCACAAACCACTTTAGAGCATTCCAAAATACTATGACTTCAAGATCTTTGGTACCTCCACAGCCAGCCCAGCTTAGCTATCCTATGTCCCCCCAAATTCTTCAGCATCTGCTCTCATCAGACCTCAGGTCCATGTCCATTCTCACGCATTCAATGATTGTACATATTAAATATGCAATTAGCTAATTTTGCTATCAAAGATATTTTAACTTTCTTAATAGCTTTCTGCCAAATGAGGCTTTTAATGTTCATAATTAATGTAAGTATCATTTCAGCACTGACTTGATATCCTTCTAGTTAAAAGGAAAGTGACTTGACATCTTCTAACTCATCATAAGGAAGAAAAAATTTCTACATAACTTTTCAAATGCAAATAATCACTCAGACACCTCTCTTTTTGTTTAAACAGTGAATTCTGGGCTGGTTAAAAGATCTTTTTGAGATTGTTTGTCTATATGGATCTGCAGGAATTCCACTCCTCTCAAATAGAGATAAGCTTTCGCTAATGCATTCGTAGAAAGGATATATAAAGTAACATTAAAGCCAGAAAGATTTAGAATAAAACTATTTTAATGTTAATATTAAGTTGTCTTGTTTCTGACCACACAAGATATAAACTCATTATCCCTAGTGCTATACTATACAGATCTCGGATTGTATTCAGCTATATCTCATTATTCCTTGACCTAGGATACATTTTGTTCAATTTAAATAAGTCAAATTTGAACAATTTTGTCTTTTTCTTGTCGGTCTGTAGGGTGTTTCTTGGTCCTGGTTGTTCTTATTCCTCTTTTTACCTGTCTCATTATTTGTTTCTTTATTTTCTACTAGCAAAAAACCTTGTCAGAAAAATATAAAGTTCCAGAAAAAAGTTCCAGAAGTATCTTCTTCCTACAATTTAAAATGCCATCATTACCAAAACCCATTTACCCAGTAGGGAACCAAGTGGGGATTCAGGCTTGCACTCTAAAAGATACTCAGCCACTCATCTCATCGAGAAAAACAAATCTAACAGGAAATTAATCTTTAAAATGTACTTTGTGCTGAATATAGCTCTTAAAAATATTTTCTTAATTCTGGGTAATTACTGAGGAAAATAGTAGTTTGGACTATGAAAAATTAACAACCATATAGGAACAGATATACCTTAACCTTGACATTTTTAAATCAAGTGCTAACTTGTCTTGGTATAATTTGCAGAAGCGTTGTTCATTTTCATTTTTAAGCAAGACCTTGCAATGCATTCCTTAGAAGATTTGGAATGTGAAAAATCTCATTCTGGTTCAGAAAATATTGATGGTAACTCTAATGAGCTAGCACTAGGGTCAGTTAGTTAAATAGAATTTTACTAAAAAGAAAATAGAGATGAGACTTTTGCCAGGAAGAAACTAAATCAGAAGAGCAAGAAATAAATGACAGAAACGAAACGCTTGGGAGATACATGTAAAGAGATAAAAACTGCAGAAGTTCTGAGAGCAACAAGGACCACTTTCCTTGAATGTATTCATGACGAGCTGTAGCCCTTCGGCATCTTCCAAATGACATGGAATAAAACTTACCTGACAGAGGCTTGGAAGATTATTTGCAAAAACCTGGTGCTTATCCTATGGCACTGATGTTATTCTGAGGAAAAACATCTGCCATCACCACTGTCAAGATTCCCTTGAACATTCTGTCAGGAAAAAAATCTGTGTAAAATATTTTCTTTTAAAATGCATAACTACTCAAATGTGTGATGCTATTTTTTTTTTAGTTGCACATGATCAGGCTTATTTTATGCTAATACCAAAAAGCATCCTGATGACTTTACATGATTATGGAAAAGCAAAGAAGGCAAATAATATTTATACATTACCAAGTACTTCAATAAGGACTTTACCTACAGCATTTCATGTGAACCTCCCAACAGCTCAACAGGGTGAGATTTATCAGCACAATTTTACAACTAGAAACCTAATGCTCAAAGTACTTAAACAAATAGCTAAGAAACCTCAGCTACTCAATAGAACTGAAACTGGATTTATCTTCTAAAGACACAACCTTCCCACCCTGTTGCATTGCCTTCAAGATTTTTGGAACTTTACTGAGAGTAATTACAGAAATGTCTAAAAACATCACAATGACCACAGAGCCTATAAATCTAAATAAAAATCCCTGAAGTTTGAGATATACTAAAATCAGACTGTGTAGTTGTTTCACAAATTTCATTTCAGTTGCAAGAAAACAGAGGAATCCTGATTTTCCAGTGCTTATTTATATAGTACTATTTTATAGGGTTCACCAGACTTGCAATTTAGGTTAGATTAAGTAAGGTACATATAAGTAAAATTTTTATAGCACCGTGCTATGTATGTCTGAAAGGTATAGATTGCATTTCAATGCAGGAACATGTCTAAATTATTTTGGACCTATTTTTCTGTTTAACAAATCATTACCAAAAGCTATAAAATGGTCTGTCTTCAGCCCTCCCTCCCTCCCTCCCTCCCTCCTTCCCTCTCTTCCTCCTTCCTTCCTTACCTTTACCTGCCTTCCTTTTTCTTTCTTTTCTTGTGTGTTACCAAGATTTTGTTACACCGAAATGATCATCCCAAGGTCCCAAGAATTATGGCTGCCAAAAAGACGTCTTTTGCTAATCTACTAGAATAAACACAAGTTTTTCAATCAGAAATTACTCCAAGGGTTTCTTCATCCCTCTTACTCAAACTATTGATCATTAGAGTCAAAAAAATTGAAAGATCATTCTGGTTTCAATTTTTCTTGGGTAATCACATCTTTGTATTTATGCTTGAAGAAAGTTCAAGATATATCAAAGAATCACAGGAATTTCTAAGACATAGAGAATTGTTTTTCCTAATATTTTCTTCTACTAAATAGAAGCTTCACATGAGATCCAAATGACACAGAAAATACAAAAGTATTAGAGATAATTTTCCCAGAGTTTATTTAATCCCTTTCTGGTCATGAGCACTCATTATAAAAGGCATCGGCTCAGGCGAATGGGAATTAAAAAAAAAAAAAAAAAAAAAAAAAAAAAAAAAAAAAATGCAGGTTACGCTGAGTCGGCAATTATGAGTCATCTATTGAGCATGAGAAGTGTTCAGTATTTCTTATGAAGTCCAGGATGGATAAAAACTTTAAACAAAAGTTCTGCTTAGGAAAGGAAAAATATTTTTTTGAAAAAATTTTAAAAAAATCCAATTTACCATTATGCTGTGAGCAGCAATCATATGCTCTCATAAGAAATACTAATTAATTCCTAGACCCCAGACCTAACACTTACTAGTTTTTAACCTTAGGCAAACTCACTGCTATCTCTAAGCTCATGTTTGCTGTTTTAAAGAGTATGTATTCAAATGAGTCGTAAGAATTTAATATAGTGAGACTTGTGGGACACTTGGTCCATCATCTCATATAGAGTAGATGTGCAGTAAAAAAAAAAAAAAAAAAGCCATCCAATTTAAGTTTGCTTCTATGGGGTAGCACAAAAGGTCAACTTAATAGATATGTTCACAAAGTCCAGACACTGCAAAAATCTTGATTCTTTTTAAATAGACTATTTTTCAATTATTGGTGGAGCTGTATTTTCATCTCCTTTATCCTTGATTTTTATGAAAACTTTTAGGGGCTTGGATTAATTTTTATTGATTTTTCTAAATTCTTTTCAGTTAGCTATCACCTTTATTATTGATAACAGAGTTCAGCCTTTCATCTATCAATTTAACAACAATTGTATGGAGAAGAAAGGATGAATCTTTTGTATGTGCACTCTATGTTTCCTACTTTATGCTCTGTCCATAGCCCAAGTAAATGACCAGTGAATTTAGCAGAGTAATATTTAGCTACAAATAATAATTTCATTAAGAGTTGTTTTTGTGAGTCTGAGGCTGCTACTCAGTTGATAGAGTGGTTTCCCAGCTAGCATGCAGCTCTAGGTTCAATATCTGTCACCATATAAAGCAGGTGTGTGGCTCATGACTGTAATGCCAGCACTTGGGAGGTGCAGGCAGAAGTCCAATGATTTATATTAATGTTTGATATGAATTTGCTCGTTTGCTCTATTCTTGCTGGCTCATAACCTGGTGATTTCATAACATGGACAGAGATCTTTAATTTCCTGCCTCACCAGTATCTATAAATTCTTTCCTCATCACAGAGCAGCCAGGTGGTTTGGGATAGAAGTGCGTGTAGGGACAGGTCTGCCCCACCTCACTTTCAGAGCATATCCCAACATTTCTAATATCATCAGAATAATATACAAAGCTGATTTATAAAAGCACACACACACTAGCTGAAGGAAATGAGAAGTGAAGCCTGGTAAGCTTCTAATCTTTGCAAAGGAGGATGCTTTGCTCCTCTCAGAAAACTAACATGTTCTCCCCATCTAGATTAGAACTGCGGTAACCATTCTTATGCCACATAAGGAGCTGCTCCATAGAATGGTGTTCATCCCCAAAGTAGAAACGGGTCTGAGATGACAGCATAGACTGCTGAATCAAAACAGCTCTAAAGATAAAATTTCAGTTTTTCAAGTCACAAGAATTATATACTTTTTTAACAGATAGAAATTAATTCCTCTCCACTTGACTGAGCTAATGACTCATTTCTAACAATTACAGTGTGACAAATGTGCAACCGAGTCTACCTTGCAAGCCTGGTCCATGAAACTCTCATTATAATTCCTCCTCATCCTCATCCTCCTGTCCTCCTCATCCTCCTCCTGCTCCTCATCCTCCTGCTGCTCCTCCTCTTCTTCCTGCTCCTCCTCCTCTTCCTGCTCCTCCTCCTCCTGCTCCTCCTCCTCCTCACCCTCTTCCTCCTTCCATTAACCTCCTTCTTTCTCATCCCTTCCCTTCTCCCTTCCTCTCCTCTTCTGTTCTTTTCTTCCTCTCCTCTCCTCTTATTTCCCTTATCTGCACCCTGCCCCATCTACAAATAAGACATACTGTTTTGTAGTTATTGTTTCCAAGCTGCAGTTCTTAAGTGTCTCAACTTCCTGTCATAATCAGAATTAGAAAACAATGTTAATGACAGGTTACAATGAAACTTAGTCGAGACATAGCCAAATCACACCTAAAATGCCTAGCAGAAGACTGCCAGCACTATAAACCAGGACAGTGCACAGAAAGTTAACTTGCCAGTAGGAAATCAAGTAAGTTGGTCAAACACCAGAAATGAGGATCACAGGTAAGAAAATTAAACATCACTCTCCAAATATCTGAAAAGTGACAGAAAGCAGCGGCTCAACACTGAACAACTATATATCATGAAAAAAAATTCTAGAAACCCAGTCCTTAGAATTCAGAAAAGTTAGACTTGGACAATGAAGCAGAAAATAATACAACAAAGAACCCAAAGATTTAGATATGTGACAGGCTCCAAGTTAGGCTAACCTGTGTGCACTGAATGGGCCCATCTCTCCAGAGAAAAGAGAAAAATGTTGAGAAAGGGAAGAAGTTGATTCGGGCCTGTTTGCTCAAATTACATTGATTTGCACATACAGTATTGACTCTCTTAAAACCTATGGTACATGTGAAATACATCCATGACAGAATAGAAGGTGGCCTTATGATCATTTTACTATCTCAAGGATTCTACTGTGCACAGAGCTCTCCAATTTTCTTATTCTGAATTTACAAAATTAATGATTGACTTTCATTCTGGTACATGTAAGAAAATAGACACTTTTGGTTAACTGATACAGAATTTATTTATGATGGGTGCCATTTATTGTACCTGAAGATGAAGGTGCTATAGAATAAAATTCATACAGTTCTAAGCAATAGAGTCAGGATTCAAATCTGGGTCACGTACTTCTGCTGCTCTACCTTCTGGGAGGTGGAACTATCCTATAAGCACATCAAGTTTTCTCCATTGCACTTATTTTAGGAAAGTAACCTTTTAGTGGTTGTCTAGAAAATTCAAATTTAGCATAATATAGTGGGCTGTTTTTACAGCCGTACTAAAGTCAAATGCACAGGTTTCTTATAATCTGGGAAACCTTTTCTCTTTGCTCTTGTATTTTCTTTCCCAAATACTGCTTTGATACCTAGTACCTTAACAGCATCTATGCCAAATACTCGCTGTTTCACCTCAAATTTTTCCAGCCTTTCCCTTCAACAAATACTGATTGAGCATTTATAGCGAAAGAAGATGATTCCAGGGAATAATAACGCACACCTTACAGCAACAAGAAAGACCCTTTGAGAAAAATGGCTGAATCCTTCACTTTCCAGTTCTGCCCAGTCAATCACCTGGTCACAGGACCAGTTTGGTGACAGGTGAGGCAGGTTCACCTTAAGTTATATTGTGGTGCAAGCTTTTAATCCCAGCACTCGGGAGGCAGAGGCAGGCAGATCTCTGTGAGTTCGAGGCCAGCCTTGTCTCCATTAGCGAATCCAGGCCAGTTGCCGCTACAGGGAAACCTTGTCTCAAAAAGACCAAAAAAAAAAAGAAAAGAAGGTGAAATACCTAACATTAATGAGATTGTAAACTTCCTGCCTCCATTCTCTCCTCAAGGAAGCTGCTGAGATTTACAGATTGTCTGGCCTGAGGGCTTTTCTTTAAACTTGAATAAAGTTGTCCTAACGCTACTGTTTGAATCCATCCTTAAATTATTTTAAGAATGAGAATAAAAACCGTATAAAGGAACCCCATTTTCCCCTGCATCACACACAGCTGAATGAGAAGCAAGAGCCATATCCTCAGGGAACTTACATTTCAATGAAGTTTGTAAAAGTCATTTCGGATTGTAATACATTCTACAAAAAGGAAGTTCTTTCTGTAGAATCAAATCTTAATTCTTTGACCGACTGCCTGGCAATTATGAGTGTGGATTCTCGATATGTAACAGTAGTAAGAAAGGTCTACTGAGAAAGATGATCAAGAGAACAAAAGCCTCTGAGCCGGCTGCAAGTTTGACTTTCTGGTTTTGGGTGGTCACCCTGTAACTGTCAGGCCCTGCCTCAGGCCCCAGCGTAGCTTTGGAAATTTACTCAGTATCTTTACTTTGCTTTCACTTTGTTTTGCTTTGCTTTATAGACAGGTGTAGCCCGAATTCCCACTGGGCCTCCTGTGCTATCAGAAAAACCATATAATATATTTTATGTGCATTTATTAACTTACAAAGGAATGAGAACCCAATGCCTAACTCCCTCAGAGGCCTCCACGTCACGACTACTATAGCCCCACTAGCATTCGCTCATGCCTCAGGGGCCAGGATCTCGCCCTAGTTAGTCCATTCTGTCTTTGAGCTGCTGCAGCTGGCTGCACGTTCCCCACACCACCCAAGATACCAGAGGCTCCCAGCTTCCCCAGTGGCTTCCGTTCCAAGATGGCTCCCAGCAGGCCCTTTGTAGTCTGCATCAGGCCCCGCCCATTGGAGGAACTAGCCAATGAGAGACAACAGGATTTTGCTATTTTCTAGTCTGGTCCCAAACTCATGGAGTACCCCAAGTTAGCCTGGAAATCACAGCAACCCTCTGCTTTAGCCTCCCCAGTTCTAGAGTCACAGGAATATGTCACCATACCATGCGGCTACTCAACCACTTTTTACCTTCATTGCCTAATTACAAAGGATGAGCTTCTTGGCGTTCTTATGGAAATTAAATGAATTTTAATTTTAATGAATTAAATGAGGAAATGCTTAAAAAGAAAACTACAATGAATTTAAGAAATGTTGGTTTTTAAGAGTGGCAGTTATCAAAAAATGAAAGATATTAAGTGTTGACTAGAATATAGACAAAGGAAAACCTTGCGTACTGTTGGTAGGATGAGAATTAATATACTCATTATGCAAAACACTGTGTAGGTCCCTCAAAATATTAAAAGAACTACCATGTGATCTAGCCATCTCACTGTTGAGTACATATCAAAAGATAAATGACATCAGTATGTTGTGTCAGGCTACACACCCTTTCAACTGCAGCATTAATTTACAGTAGCCAAGTTCCAAAATCAAGCCTAAATATCCAACAAAGAAAAATTGGAAATAATGCTCAGTGTGTAAGCAGAAGAAAGTACAGTTACACCATTGGTGACAGATGGATGCACCTGAAGGTTATTATGTTAGCTACAGTAAGGCACGTGCAGAAAGAAAATGCCGTGTGATCTCTGGTACGTTCACTCAGAAGAAGCTGAATTAGTAAAAGCAGAGACCAGAAGCGTGGCTACAGGGACTAGGGAAGCGAGTGTTGGGGAGATTCAGGTCAAGGAATATCAAATATTAGAGAGAACAAACTCAGGAGAACTATTTCACAGTATGCTTAGAAATTGATGATGTTTTACAATCTTAGAAATCGTTGGGAGATTGTATATGTATGTGGCTGTATGGATGTACATGCATAGATAGACACGCAATCTTTCAGAGGTCACTTGTCATAAATTCCTTTTAAAATGGGCTTGACGATCAGCCTTTCTTCTAGATTGCCAATACGAATGAGCATGAGATTAGGACAAGACAATCAAAAGAAGATTCGAGTTTTGAGCACTAGCCTCTCTTCTCATATTGCTAGATCAGATTTGAATTGGAACGTAATTTCTAGGAATAGATTTATTTGCTCAAGATTTAAATATGACTACATTAATCTAAATCAAAATAATAGAAATATTTGCTGTTCTTTGATGCATATAAAATTTATCAGTGCTAAAGGGCAAATATATTTGAATAAATGTATCCATTTTCAACAGCATGCAACATTTGGTTTCTCTGATTTTTAATTTGTATTTTTATGCCCATCATATAAAAGATGGGTTTCCTGTTGCTTTTTTATATTAAAGGTCTATAGTGGTCAAGTACATATTTCACATTCAGTGAAAGGTATTAATAAAGAAAATGTACATATTTTGAAATCAACATAAATTTTCTGCTATTTATGCATCCTATCTGACCATACTCAAGGCAAGTAATGGGGTTTGTGTTGTAAATGGAAATAACTCGTTTTTCATACATCTCAACTGCAAATCCATCATTTTGATATTTCTATATTTTTATCTTATGTTTGTCCCTTAGCAGCATATCTTGACAAGGCACACGCAACCAAAGGCTACATTTTTACCAAATGAATTTAAAGTCCAGGGAAAATTTGATATTATATCCATTTACTATCAAATTGCCTTCTAAATACTTTATACCCAGAAATTAGTGCAGTGCTCGGCCCTCAGAGAAGCTTCTTTTTGCAACAGACAGGAATGAATAGAGATCCACAGCTGGTCAGATTGCAAAGAACGAAGAACTATGAGATGCTCAGCCCTATGGGAGATATCTTTAGAACACCCCGTCCCCACGTGGCTCAGGGAACACTGCAGAAGAGAAGGCAGAAAGTCCGTAAGAGCCAGAGGTTAGGGAGGACTGCTGTGAAATAGTCTTCACAATGGCTGTTATTACCTGCATAAGACCTACCTACACAAGATCGAGCCAACCAAAAATTCAGCATAGATGTGGGAGGGGCTCCCAAAGCCCAAACCTGGCTGAGGTAACTTGGCAATTGAAAGCCTCTAAGTAGGGCAAATCAGTCTTCTTCAGGGAAGTGGCCTTTACTAGGATGCCCGTGCTGCAGTGTAGGACTGTCCTCTGAAAGACAGACCATGGTCATCAGATGCTTTCTTCACAAGCCTAGGCTCATCAAAGTCAAACTTGTTAACTGGTATACCCCACATGAAAGGAGGGTCAGGAAGACTCATCCAGCCTCCCAACCAACCGGTTGGCCTAGTTACATGGGGGTGGGGGTGGGGACTAAGGGAAGCCCGAGGGAGGCTTTCTCTCATTTTGCACAGCTGTTGAGAAGTCACAATCCAAGCCTAGATGGACACTTTCCAATGAGGCCTTAGGAGGAGAGCACCCACACTCCTGTAAGTAACCCCTCACCTACTGCTCTGTAAGCCAGTCCAATAAATTCAGTGATTTTCCAAACTGCAGTTTGGTGAAATCATACCTCACTATGCTGTAGGGACCAAGGGAGGAGGGGACTGGATGTTGTTTGGACCTCCCAGAAGGAATTTTAGCAACAACCATGCACGTAATGATAGCAGCAATTAGACTCATTTGACTAGGAAAAGACATGAAGTTAGAAGAGGGATGTCATGGGTGAGGAGTCTTGGAGAAGTCAGAGGAAGGGTTGATATGATCAAAATACATTGTACACATGTATGAAATTATCAAATAACTAACACAGAATGAACTTAAACTCCAGTAACAGACTCAGAAAAACAAAAGACATATGTTCTCCCTCATTTGTCGATCCTAGCACCAAATCCTTGTAATAGATGTAATCCCACAGAAATAGGCCAACAGCTCATGGAACACCAATGATGTGGAGACCTGAAAGTTCAGTGCTTCGCCACAATGGTAGGAAGATCATCCCACACCTATCACCCCCTCAAAGGCTCAGTGACTTTTTAGGAAGAAATTGGCAGAAAGAATGTTAAGAACCGGAGGAAGTGGTGGAGTGTTAACTGGAAGGTTGTGATCTCAGACCACTTTGCCAGCAAGCTATAGTCACACCTCATTCCCAAGGAGTCAATAAGGGAGTCAATTACCCCTTTCACTCAATCAGTCAATCCTAGCTGCACGTGGGGGAGGGGCTAAGGATATATACGCCAAGACACCACGAGGCACCTCTCTTGCCATTTTGTGTAGCTGTCGGGAAGTCACAGGATCTATATTTGAGTGTGGACTTTCCAGTACAGCCATAAATGGGGGGGCACCCACTCTTCTGTAAATTAACCCCTACCCTATGCTCTGTTAGCAAGCCCAACAAACTCACTAGGATTTATAAAAAGAAAAATGAACAAAGCTAATGGAAACCTTCATTATTCCACAATGTTTACCCCGTGTTGGCAAATCCTTTGGTCTTTGATTTCTGGTTTCTATTCCCCCCCCCCTTAAACTTCATTGTATATATATTTTTATGTAACCTGCTTCAAGTTATTTCTGGAAAAATGCATTAAAAAGTGCCTGTCTTTGTAATAATAAAAAATAAAAGAAGTCCCAACCTTAGCTAAGGAACTACTGACAGCTGATTACTACTAGGTGATAGAGAGCTAGTCTTCTTTAAGGGAGTGATGCTAGGCTCCAGTGGATGGACTCAAACCACTTGTGGTGGTTTGAATGAGTATGTCCCCCACGGGCTCCAAGCATTTTGACATTTTTGTGCCCAGTTGGTGATGCTGTTTTGAGAGTTCTTAGAAAGTGTGGCCTTGCTAGAGAAAGCATATCACTGGGGGCAGGCTTAGAGAGTTCTTAAGTCTTGCTGGATTTCTAGTCAATTCTCTGTTTCCTGTGCCTGTTTGGCGATGTGAGTACTTAGCTTTCTGTTCCTTTTCCAGTCACCTGCATACCACCACCATGATGAACTTTAATCCCTCTGGAACCTGGAAATGTAAACACGAATGAACTTTTCCTTCTATTAAAAAAAAAAAAAACAACTCTAGGGAAAGAATCTTCAATCATTTTAGGTTAAAATTTGTAGTATTTACTATTACCTTCTATAGGAAAGTTTCTAGCTTTCTTTTTTTTCCAGAGTGTAATGAAAACCCTTTGTTTTTACAATTATCTCATTGGGCTTTTGTGGCCTCCCCACATTTCTCCTGGTTCCGGGGTGCTTGTGCATTCCCTCTACCCCTCTGTTAATACCTGCCAGGTAGCACTTGCATTTCTTGTGTGACACTCTCAGAGGTCAAAGTAGCCTAAAACATTTCTACTCTTGGGGGCGCCATGAATTATATTAAGGGGAAGATTAAAACTGAGTTACAAAAGTGGTGATAGATCTAAAATGTCCACGTTTAACAAATTAACAGCTTGTCCTTAGCACAAACAGAACTAGAATCAGAGTTAATTTCACTATTCTAAGGAGAACGCAGATACTTACAGAAATTAATTAAATCACTAAAGACGGCAACATTCAGAACAAAGACCCAGTGCCAAATGTCAATAACAGTGTAAAGTCCAGGCCAGTTGTGAATGCGTTGTCAGAACCAAACGGTACCCTCACCCTCGCTGAGTGCAGTTCTGAAGTCCACCGGAAGCTCAACAGAGCAACAACGTTCTCTTCTCTTAAACACTGTCGCCTCCTGTTTCTTCTTCCTTACATGGCGTATAAAATACATTTAGTTTTTATGACATGTGAAGTCCTTTGTCAAAAGAAGCCTGGCTTCACATTATGTACACTTTGAAGCAGCATTAAAGTTATAGAGAAAAATACCTTAATAATTAAAAATATTTTCTAGAGGACTAGAGATTCAGCTCAGAGGCAGAGAACTTGCCCAGCATGCACAAGGCCTCAGGTTAAATCCCTGGTGCTGATAAAAACAAAAATCTCTAGAAATTCAGTTTTTCTTTCCCAGTCATGCAGTGATTTGCTTAATGACAATTAAACTTGATTAATTACTTAAATATATTTCCAATTGCAAAGAAATGATTACTGCTATTAATGGTATTACAGCTATTTATTAAATGCTTACAATGTGTCAGACACATTTCCTATCTCCTAAAGCAAGTAACAGTATCTTTTACAGACATATCAGTCACATACTAACTAAATCTAAAGTATATTCATAATTTTAGCCTCTGCCTCACAGGCAATAAGAATTGCATAATCTGCAGTAGCCTACTACCTAGGATGGACTTAAGTGTGCCAATCTTAATTAAATGATGAACAATAAACTCCAAAACTGCTGCAATGTGTGAATATTGAGTATAAAACGAACTCTATATATAGAAAGTAAACATAATAATTGAAAAGAAGATGAAAAGTTGTCATAAGCATAAAAACATCACTTGGAAAATAGCTTGGTGTTGACTGTTGCAGCCTACTCGTCCACCCTTTTCAGATCTTGTGTGTCAAGTATGGACCTGTCTTCCTACATCAGACAGGAAGAAAACTAAAACAGTGCTACCTTTCAGCTTGTCTCATTGTTTCCTGCAATGTTGGGGGATGAGGTTGTGATGGCTGAGAGGGTGGTGAGATTTTACAGTTATGTCATATCAGGAGGAAAAACTGAGAAAGCACTTATGTTACTGCTCAAAATCATCTATTAAACGTGCAACACGTGAAGCACCTGGGGGATGTGTTCCTCTTTTTTAAAAACACTGTTTCTTGTGTTGACTCCAGAACTGCTGTCAGGGTTGCATATGGAAAGAGTATACGTTACCTTTCCAATTAAGAAAAATAACCACAGGAGAGAATCTTTGAGTCAAGCCGTGGGCGACAGCATTAGGAGGAAGAATTGACTGGGGCACACCACTGACAACAGGACTCTGTGGAGCAGGAGCCTTTGCCTTTCCCCTGGCCGCTTTCATGCAAAGCATACCAAGTCACCTTTAGGTGACAGAAGTGTGAGATGTAAATCTAGACTTGGGTTAATCAAAGGCAATGCTGCAGTTATCTAAAGGCAGTGCTTTGCAAAGCCTCTATCTTGATTGCATGGAAACTTTCAGGATTCACTGCTATTGTAAATACGTGGTAATGGCCTAAATATTCATGATTAGAAATGGTCTATTTATTCCAAATCCTACCCTATCTCAGAGTGGGCTCCTTGTCCACAGTATAGTGTTTGCCTAATTTCATATTAATGGTGAGTGTTCTTGTACAATTTACATAAGGCATATTTTTACAAAATTTACCATGGGTTTGGAGTAATTTGATTATTTTCAAGTTCTGAATGAAAACCCCCTGAGCAGAAGCCAGAAAATCCATGGCAACTCTGCATACGTCTCTGGGGTACATTCACCACCTTTGTGAATAAGGGGATAAAAGCAGGTTGCAACCAATGGGTCAGGGAGACAAGAAGAGAAAGAACTGATCTTTGTTTAAGATCCAAATATAGGCATTATAGGAAAACACCACTCAGTATCCTAGACAAATATCTCAAGGAAAAGCAAACAAACCATAATGCTCATTCCATTAATTTTACTACCTAGCCAATCTCTAACGCAGTAAGATAGTCCCGTAAAGCAGAGCCCACTGACCCAATCCATTTTGGAGACAATTGAGGATGCCACCTACAAGAGCCCAGATTTAATGTGAAAGTTCAGTAATTATAAATCAAGCAAGCTTGCTGCTTTGTATGGCTCCTCAGAGTGTCTATGATGGTTTCTGTGCCAGCTGTGATCTTCCACTCTGCACACCTGCGGCAGTGAACGTGGAACCTACTCATCGAGGCGTCATCTGAAACTAAAGGCATGGACTTTTACTTTCAAAGAAGATTCTGTATTCTCATATGGTATCTTGATCATACCAACTTCATCTCAAGGTGATGAATTTGAATTAAACATGAAGATCTCCTTAGCAGTCAAGAGTATGAATGGAATTAATGATTCCAGAGGAGAAAGCATTACTCACGTTGAAATTTGGAGGTGTGCTTGTGGCCTTGTATGTCACAGACATCTCACAGCTTACCTAACTCTCATTGAGGAAAAAGTTGAAATGTGTTCATCAATTAAGTGCCTAACAGCAAACCAAAGCTTTCTGAAAACACGGTGCAGAGTCCTGTTTGAAAGGGAGCAACTTGAAATTCAAACTTAACTTTCCCAGTAAACATTCATACACATGAGACTCTCCCATTGTATTTATAGCTATACATCTAATTGATTCTCACTTTCCAAAGTACTCACCTCCTTATTCTCACTCAAATTCCATGAGAAATTAGCTGGGATGTCTTTTTCAATATTGAAAATGTTTGTTAAAATAGAGGATAATCTATTTTGGTAAAGAGATTTGTCAAATTCTTATTTGATGAAAAACAACTGCAATAGAGTGTCATTAGGAAAAGATCTATTTTGTCATCTCTCGAGAACCCCACCCCATATCTTGAGTCTTCAGTGTCCTCTTCTTCCATGGAAGATGGGAGAGAATTCTCCCCACCCATCTCCTAAAGTCTATGCTTAAATTTGCATTAAAAACATTTTAATAACTCTAACTCCACAAAAAAGTAAATATCACATTAACTATTCTTTGGAACTAGTTAATAACTAGTTAATTGAAAACAATCCAACATTTGATCACCTTAGAATTTATACATTGTAATATAATGATTTTCTGGAGTAGAATTTTCAGCAGCCATTTGTTTATTTTTGCTTTCTGAGAAAAGGAACAAAAGTTACCTGGGGGAAAATTACATTAAAGCAAGAGGGAATTTTAATATCCTCAGAGAACAGGCGTCCACATCAAAGAGGAGGGGCCATTCAGGTGGAAACATTGTGTTCCCAGCATTCTTGGGTCTAAACTTATTCTCTGGAAACCCTTGCAAATACCACAGTAAGAAAATAGGAGGAGTAAAGACCTGGTCCAGTTATTAAAAATCTGGGAATGACTGTGCTGCTTTCTGGTTCCACGGAATAAAGGAACATAGGTAAGTAAAGTTCTCGCTTAGAGAACATAAAACCCATACACAGGTAATAACCTTCCAAGGGGAACAGAGGATGACTTGTTTGTCAGGGATCCATGCTAGACTGTACCTGGCAGGGGGGCCAAGCTGCAGGGAGGTCAATGAGCATACCGAAGACACGAAGTCTGTGGTCCTGAGCACATCCAAGGCTAGCAAGGCCCGAGCACTCGGAGCACATATCTCTGATGTTGAAGTCAGATTGTAATCCCCAGGATAAAATCCCTCTTAATTTCTACTTTAGCTGTTTTTCCTGAAAATCATCTCCATGACTGGAGTTTCAATGTTCCAACTAAAACCTTTTCTGCACCGTTCAAGGGACAGCTACATTATCACCCAGGACATAGACCTTAGTCTACCATAAAAGACTCTGAACGATACGGAAATATTCACCAAGACAACAGCTGCACCCCAGTTCCTGCCCTTGCTTCAAGACTCCACAAAGATCCACTGGAACAGAAAATGAGTAATAGCATGCTACCACTGGCCAGTTGTTCTTTGACTCTGGCTAAATGAATGCTATGAAGTGAATGGTTTTAAGATTTTCTGGAGCTTCAAAGAATTTCAATCATAGAGTCATTAAAACTGGATAAAACCCTATAATTGTGGGTGTTTATTATATCAAGTTCTAACTACTTAATATATCAAGTATTATAAAAAAATAATTCATATTTATTATTTAGCAGTGCACCTGGGATCATATTTCTTTGTTTCCAACAACTAAACACTTTCTTGTCTTATAATGTCACTCTATTGTACCCTTGGCACACAAATAATGACTTGTATTTATAGAACATAAATCGTGGATGTGGACTATGTCTGTACATTGTTTATATATGAGAAAACTATAATACGGAGAGGTTAAATAACCTGCTAGTTAAGTTCCTGACTAGTATTCAGATTACTAATTTTATCACTTCCATAATTTTTTTGCTCTATTCTGCACCTCAGTCTCATTGCCACCCCACAAGTGGAAATTGCTCATGCTTTCTAAGATCATTCCATTATCCCTTGCTTTCTGTGGACCCTGTTCTTTTTTTCCTCTTTGTCTAGGCTGAGCTCCCCCCATTATGTGTCCCTTTTTCTATAAAGGTTACCAAATATCTGCTATCCAGTTGGCTGCAGCAAAGTTTCCAAGTCATGAAAGCTGCTTTCCTCTACTTTCCTCCTTATAACATTATTGGAAATGGAAGGCTTCTTTGGAAGAGCCCAGAGGAAAGACGTTAGAGAGGAGCACACTTTTCTTGACCTTTGGTTCTTAAAAGTTTAAAACAAAAGAAGCCTTGGGTCTATTTTCATTATTGGAAATCTAATTAGGCAAGAAATAATTATTATATTTCAAATGATACAAATATATACTTTTCTAAATCTCTTCAAATAACCATTTCATCTAGTCATAATACTATGAGAAGTGAAAATAAATGAGGTTTATCTATCAAAATAAAGATATTTTCTCAAAATTACAAAGTAATGTCAGGAATTTAACTAAATTCAAAATCATTTCCTTCCAGTTGAGCAAATATTTACCTGCACGTATTCAGGCATCAATACTGAAAATAGTTTTTTTGTTTGTTTGTTTGTTTTATTAATTCTTGTGTGTATCTCATACAGAGCATCCCAAACAATCTTATTCATCTTCATACCTACATCCCAAATGGCACCCTCCCCACAGGAGCCCATAAAGTCTGTCATCCCTGTTACTGTCCACTGTGTTGTCAGTGCCCCCTGCCATTCCCCAGTGAAAGTCCATCCACTGAGTCTAGTCATTCTATCTAGAGTCCCTTGTTTTAGGAAGATCAGCTTTTCCTCATCTAGCAGCAATCAGTTGCTAACATTCCTTTACATAAGATTGGGGTCTGCCGTTCATTTTCCCAGTTCTATGCTGGGAGTCTCTTGGGGCACCCTGGCCAGCAACTCAAAGGAAAGTATCTCCTGTGTGGCATTGTTTCTTTGTTATGTAGCCTTTAGCTGTACACATGGACTCTTAAAAGAAATATACTGATCACTTTAATCTTTGGTTATACTTTCCTTTTGGGAGTTTAAGACCATACAGTTGGCCCAGATAAACCACTTCATTTTTATTCTTAAGGTCGTTTGAGGATCTGTTCCTCAGGGGTCACATGGGCTTGGGAGGAGCCCCTGGCTCCTTTATTTCACCAGTTCCATCTATGTGAAGATAAGTAAAAGGTCCTGCTCAACCATGGCTGGCTTCACTTGGAAGCATGGATGAGATGTTTCCTCTGAGGTGACCCTCCTCTTTGTAGACTGGACACTGGATCAAGTACATTTGATGGGGTCTCCATGGCCTCCCTGAACAAGAGGACACATGACTCACCACAGTTTCAGAACATTTTGAGAGACGTTCCATAGTCCCCTGGAACTTAAGTCAACCTTGGAGAGCAAGGAGCAAATACTCACCCTTAAGTTCCTCTGACCATATTAGTATAGGCCTCAAAGTATGGCTGTTAAACATCCAAGAAGGTTACTTTTAATTACCTTGTGCCATGTAGATAAAGCTTGGGCAAAAACGAAACAGTCTCAGATAAACCTTGACTAGACATATATTTTGTTCCTTGAACTAGTTGTACATATAATTTGTCAGTAAGTTGTTGAACTAAATGGTTCCCTCTGGTTTTTTAAAACTAGCTATGCATTATTTATCTCTCTTACTGTCTAACCCTTCCAACATGGTTTCCCTATTTAAAATGCCCCCATTTTTCCCATTTCTCCTTTAATAATACCCTTCTCCTATAGTCCCACCTCTCTTGAGCTCCTTCTTTCCCTTTACCCCTAAGGTTCCTTGTATAACCCTCCTTCCCCTGCCATTTAAATAACCTTATTTTTATCCATATCTCCCTTAGTAAAACCTGTTTCCTACTGTTCTTCTTTCTCAGGTTCTTTCTTTTCCTTTACCTCCCTGGTTCCTTTTCATTATCCTGGTTCCTGTAGCTATGTCTGCATACAAAAGTCACATATAAGGACTTAGAGCTAAGATCCCCAAATGAGAGAGAACATAAGTTTCTAAGTCTGTGTTATATCACTTAGTATAACAGTTTCTCACTCTGTCTACTCACCTGCAAATTTCCTGATTTCATGTTTCTTATTCCCACTAAGTAGAACTCCGTTACTGAATAGAACACCATCATATAAATGTACCATATTTTCATTATCTACTTGTCACTTGAGGGACACTTAGGTTGCTTCTCTCTCTTAGCTACTGTGAAAAGAACAGCAACAAACATGGATGTACAAGTGTCTCTACAATAGGATGAGTTCTCTGGGTATATGCCAAGAAGTGGTATAACTAAGTCAAATGGTAGGTTCATTTGTAGTTTTTTTAGAGTTCAGAGTTTGCTTTGCACAGGGGTTGAACCAGTTTACAATCCTACCAGCAGTGGGTGAGCATTCCCCTTTCCCTGCATCCTCTCTATTTGTTCTCTTGATCTTAGCCAGTCTGACTGGAGTAAGATGAAAGTGGTTTTAATTTGCATTCCCCTAATTACTAACGATGTTGAACACTTTTTAAGATGCGTCTTAGCCATCTTTATTTCTTCTTTTGAGAACTCTCTGTTCAGCTCCTTAGCCCATCTTTTAATTGGGTTACTTCCTTTCTTGATTTTTTTGTTGTTTGAGCTCTTTATATATTCCGGATGTTAAACCTCTGACAGATGTGTCACTGGTGAAGACTTTCTCCCATTCTGTGGGTTTTCTCTTCACTTCCTTGGTTGCTTCTTTTGATGTACAGAAACTTTTTAGTTTACTGAGGTCTCATTTGTTGATTCTTGACCTTGTTTCCTGAGCAACTGATGTCTGGTTTAGAAAAATCCTTTCCTACACCTATATCTTGTAGAATTTTCCCAATGTTTTCTTTTAACAGTTTCAGAGTTTCAGGCTTTACATTGAGGTCTTTGATCCATTTGGAACTGACTTTTGTGCAGGGTGAAAGATAGAGGTTTAGTTTCATTCTTCTACAGGTGGAGATCCAGTTTTGCCAGCACCATTTGTTGAACATGCTGTCTTTTCTCCCTCCAGTGAATGTTCTTGTCCCCTTTGTCAAATATCAGGTGGCTGAAATTGCATGTACTTATATTTGGGTCTTCAATTTTGTTCCATTGATCTAAATGTCTGTTTTTGTGCCAGTACCATGTTGTTATGACTATAGCTCTGTAATATAGTTTAAAATCTGGTTAGTAATCCCCCCCAGCATTACTCTTAGTGCTCAGGGTTGCTTCGGCTGTCTGGGGTCTTTTGTGCTTCCATATGAATCTTGGGATTTTTTCCAATTCTGTGAAGAATGTTATGGGGATAAATACAGGTCATCCTTATATCCCACACCTAGCTGGAGTTGCATAGCCTGCAAAATATTCAAGTTCCTACATTGAAGATAAGACCTTGGGTTTTCCAAAGGTGATGGTATGATTCCAATGTAACTTTAAGGTTAAGTACCATTGATGGAAGGAAAGTGCAATTGCTACATTTGCTTAATAATAAAAAGCAGAATAGCAACTTATCTCAACTAACATGCTTACACTTGAAAAAGTTTTAAAACATCTTCTCACAATATATGTTTTACTTTGCTTACACCAGAATGTCATTCTCACCAATTAGAATCTTGTTGGTGAAAAATATATTTGATAACATACATGAAGATCCAAATTAAAACATTTTAATTGTGAGTTAAAGCTTAGATAAGTGACTCACATAGTTACCACAGATCAATCAAACTTATAAATGTACTTATAATATTGTAATATTATCCTGCATGAAAAAAAGCTTCATAGAGGATATCATGCTTTATAATACAGTGAACTTAATTTAAAAAATATATTTCTTTAAAAATAAAATCATAGGGCAAGGAACTTAATACCTCCAAAGGAAAAAAGAAAAGATTCAGTTTTTTCACATAAAAATATTTATGCCTTGTATTTAACCATCAAGGTGACCTTATCTTGCAGAAACAAAATGAATAATTCTTAATCAATTTTTATTTTGATTGAGTTTTCAAGGAACTACATCCTTCAAACTACCACCTGCAAACTCACAAACATGGGCTCTTACCTTACTCAGGCCTCCTGAGGACAGAAAACATTTTTCAGAAGTATAACCAAAGTGCTGCTGTTTCCTAATGTTTCCTAATGAAATGAATGAAATTCCGGCAAAAGCATTGGGGTGATTTTCCGGAATACAGCATTTTGCAATAGAGTCTTAGTTGTTTATATAATAAAGAAAATGAAAGCATCTCATGAAAGTGACTTGTGTCCCATTTCCACTCTGGTCATAATGAGTTAAACAGCAGAGAGGCCCACTCATCTGTCTCTAACCCACTGACTATTATTCCTATTGCCAGCTCCAGCAGCTTTCAGCATTACTTGTAACTCCTGCTGGGCACCTCACCACAGGAGAGAGGCAAAAAGAACTGGGTAAAGCAGGGATGCCATTGTAAACTGGCCCTAGAGGTTTTCCCTTTGCTGTGCTCATGACTGTAATTGGTTGGGGAGAAAGGCCCAGAAGAATTTGGGCAGGGAGAAAGAGAGGCCTGTGACCAGTGGATCTAGCAGAGCAGTCTTAGTTCTTAGCTGCCTACCCTTGTAACTAATAGCCAGGGGAGAATCTGCTTCTCTTGGGGGCGGGGGATCATTATTTATGCAATATAGAAAATAGTTTACAAAGAAAACGTCAGTGATTTTTCTAAGTTCCCACTACTCTTTGTAACTTTCAGTACTGAGAGTTTGTTTGTAAAAAGATCCCACTTAATGATTTTTCTCTTTTCCATTTCCAAATTACGAAGTGAGCGGGGCCTCTTGAGACGATGTTCTGTAAGTGGAGTTGTTTTAAGCAACTTAACTATGCAGGCGAAACAGAGCAGCAGCCCGGTTACATCCTCCCACATAGACGTCTAGGGTTAGCACACATCCCCTTGGGATTCCACAGAATGGAGAAGTGTATTCCTTCTATCGCACCTGGGCTGCCAGAAGAACTGCTCTCTGGAGACACATGGATTATGAAAACCAAGGGAATGAACTCGGGAACAGTGGGCTGCATGACAGCAGAGCCAGCAAGGAGGCGCAGAGGTGAGCTTAATGTCTCAACAGGAGCCACACTGCAAACAAAAGAGGAAAGCGTCAATGAGGCATGGAGGCCTGAGAAATGACTGATCACATGGGAAATCAGTTTGGAGTAAGCCGCTCCCACAGCTTGTTTCGAGGCAGAACAGTGACTATGGACAATAGCAGAAATATCCATTCCTGTGTTACTTCATAAAGATCCCAGAAACTGGGGCTGGAGAGATGCTCAGCTGTTAAGAGAACTGGCAGTTTTGGCAGAGGACCTGGGTTCGATTTCCAGCACCCACACAGCTGCTAATAACCTTATGAAACTCCAGTTTCAGGGGATCCGACACCCTCTTCTGACCTCCAGGGGCATTGCATGACACAGGTGCACTTACACACATGCAAGCAATACACTTATATACATTAAATAAATAAATAAATAAATAAATAAATAAATAAAATATTTTAGGCACATCTAAGTCTGGCTCTCCCTTTCTTTGCCAGATAGTTTTGTTGTGCTTTGCAATCGCTATTATCTCAGGATCCCTATTATCATTGTGGTACTATGTGACTTCGGGGTATCTGATATGCCAAGTTGACATTTGGAGAGTCAAGAGAACGGACCCTGTCCCCATGGGTACAAACACACTTCAGGTAGGAAGGTCATCAACAACAACAAAAACCACCATGATGGAGCAAGTACAAGTGCAGCAGAGATTCAAATGCTCCCCTGATTGCTGGTCCAGCTTGGTCTCACAATAATGGTCTCTCACAGAGATGAGATTCAAAGCTCCAATTTTCATAACAAACACTTTTGGCTCCTGCTTGGCCTCCTGAAGAAAAATTCAGAAAAAAAAATTTAGCTTGCCTTCATACTTCCAAAAAAATCAGAGGACTAGAAGAGCAGTGCAAATACTCCATATGATCATATCGTACTGGATGTGTCATTGCCTGTCTGTACAAGTCTGCAGATCTACATCGAGTGACTCTAATGTAAAGCATTGACTTTGGGGGAGAATGATGTTTGGGTGCTGATTCATCAGTGCGTTGGCAGCAAGGGTACCACTCTGGTGGGGATGTTGGTAACAGGTGTAGCTATGTGGGGATGGAGGTGGATAGTATATGGGAGATGTCTTTCCTTCTTAATTTTTTAAAGGATTTATTTTTATTTATGTTTTATGTGTGTGTCTGCATGTTAGCATGTGCACATGTGTGCAGGTACCTAAGTACTGACAAATTTTGAGAGCCAATAAACATTATCAAGTAAAAAATACATTTTTGTTACTTTCTCTGCATGTGTGTGTGTGTGTGTGTGTCATATGCATATGTGCATGCTTATCCATTCATGTACATGTGGCAATCAGAGGTGGATATTAGGTATCTTCCTCTCTCGCTCTCCTCCTTAGTTTTCGAGATGACACCCCTCATTGAACTTGGCTCTATTTCAGCTAAAATGACTGGCTAGCAAGTCTCCAGGATCGGCTTGTCTCCCCCCACATTCCGTTCCCCCCACCAGAACTGGGTTACACACCCAGTGCTTCCAACTTTTATATCTGGGCTGGGGACCGAAATCCGGGCCCTGGTGCTTGACCCACTTGACCCACTGAGCCAACTTCCCTGTCCTTGCATTATCTCTTAATATGTAAAACATGTTCTTTCATTCAGATATTGAACTTATCTTATTTTTCAATACTCATACACAAATATTGTTTACGATTTTGGGATCAGTGAACACGAATGTGACACAGACCCTGGAAAGGAAAGCACGCAGTGCTAAACTTTCTTACTCTGATACAGGATTTCATGCGACATTGTCTGGCCTTTTCTTATTCTGTGCCATCGTGCGTGCTGAGCTCATTTCCTGAAATGTCATGGTACCTTCTTTACTAGCTTGAAACACCTCTGCCTTCTCCAAAACTCACTGCATGGTGATGACCATGCTGTATTTCAAATCAGTGCACAGAGAAAATAGCACAGACTTTACGACTGCCAGCTATAACCACGGTCTGTTACAATAACAAAAAATCATGCTGAAAATATTGGCAGTCCAGCTGCTCTGAAATACTGTTTCCGTGAATTTCTGATGCAAACACAGGAATCACTGAAGAGGCCAGGAAAACGAAGCTTTGATGAGTGTCCTTTGAATTTGGACAGTAGTTAGGGCGGAAGATTAGAACTGGCTAGAAATTTTGCTTCTGCTGTGGACTTAACGGAAAGCAATTTGTCAATTCAGAAGTATAGAATAACAGGGAATTAGTTTCTGCCTTTAAAAGTGCATGGAGTGTTAGGTTATAAACGCTTCTGCTTGCTTAGTAAAAATAGTACTGAGGATGGTACTGTGGGGCTCAAACTCTTCGAACAGTCTTGTCAGTGAGGCTTGGCAGATGATACCTGGAATTCCAGCACTTGGAAGACCGGGGCAGGAGGACTGTCATCAGTTTGAAGTCAGAATAAGCTACAGTATGAGACTCTATCTCAAATTTAAACAAAACAAAGCAGAAATAAAAAACTCCCAGGCTGCTATGAGTTCTGTCCATTGGGTTTAATACATTTTTGCCTTTTACAAGAAAAGAGATCCAAGAAAAATAACAGAAATGGTTTTAACTATAGGCTAAGCACATTCTCTGACAGATGCCA
Source organism: Nannospalax galili (assembly GCF_000622305.1). Classification (NCBI taxonomy): domain Eukaryota; kingdom Metazoa; phylum Chordata; class Mammalia; order Rodentia; family Spalacidae; genus Nannospalax; species Nannospalax galili. Next base: position 5,892,991 of record NW_008334003.1, read on the forward strand.
AAATTTCTAAATCATTAGTTTAGTAGAAAATATCCCAGAGACAGAAAAATCATTGTATTCATCAAATTTCCTTAAAAGTTTGGTGTATTGTCAAAACAGCACACAACGGTGAAAATCATAGATGCCATTACTGTTTCAGGGAACCCTGTGATATACATCCACATTCGAAATAACTTTTATAGGCAACTGCTATATATTTTGGAACTAGATCAATAGGACAGGAATCTATTCTTCTGTTGGCCACTAATTTACTAGGAGATAAACTTTCTGGAGTCGATTCTCAGCCCTAGAATGGAAACAATTTTCTTGCCTCGTTGTGGGTTATTTTAAACATTGCAATTCTTGTGACTGCTTTAAAAATGTGTGAAGGATTATGCATTCCTATACCCCCTACACTGTCACCTTCAAATACCTAAAATATATAATTATTCCTATGGCAATTCATCCATTTTTCTATCTCTAAAAATACATATTAAAGATGATAAAGTTCTGAATATGTTTTAGGTGGACTTTAATATAGTTCTCAGTAATGTAAAAACATGCAGCACTGGTATACAACCAGCCAGTTTCCATATTTTAGGCACACCCCTCCCCTCTTTGCCATCATGACCTCAGACTCAAAGGATGGCAGACATCAGCTACAGACTGGGTAATCTTCTCTTGATTAGGGCCTCACTGGGCTGCATATGCTATCCTCCACACAGTTCAGGGAGCAGAGTTTTATTCTTAAAAGTGCCAATGACTTGTCATGTTGCTTTAAGAGGTAGGATTTCATCATGCCAGATCCCCATCTCTGATTCAATCATCTTCAGTTGAGGCTGCAACACCTCATTTTTCTCCTCAATTCTTCCAGCCACTACATCTGGAGTCAGGCAAAAAAGATCCAGGCTCCCACTGTGAGAGCCAATATTATGTCCCTCTTCTCCTTCCTGCACAATCCCCCTTTCATTATTTAAGCAACATCAAAACTGTTATTATTTTGATTGCTGAGATGAGAGAAAAGTCTCCTCACCTTCAGGTGTTCTGTTCCGTCGCCTGTTCTCATGCTCCTCTCTCATTGTCCTGTAGCTTCCTTGATGGTAGAGATAACACTTCTTATTTGTTTCTACAGGAGCATTTTAATTTGCATTATTGTTCACAGCCATGAACAACTCTTTTTTCTGTCATTATTTTTTATTTTGTACAAATATGTATTCTATGTTGAGCCCCCCCCATCCCTTTTCTTCCCCACTCCTCACTCAGGTCAGTCACCATTGTTCCCATACCAAGGTCCCCTTCAACTTTCATGGCATATATGGATATGTGATTTTCTTTTTTAAAAAAATTTTTTTACTTAATAACCACATGAGTAGAGAAGCATTTCCTGACAGCTTTAACATATTCAGTAACAATTTCCAGAGCAAGGATACCTCTCTTTCAAGGGTGACTATAAATTTGTAAGTTCACAGTTGAATTAATACAGTTATACACTATTGAATTTAGCATAAACCCTGTAAGACATAAAATTGAATGAGTTTTTAACCTTTAAAGAAGATCTCCATTTCATAAAAATATGCTATTTCCTACATTTTTAATGCTACTAACACTTAGATGCTTGCACGTGTCTTTAATCTCTATGTATCTGATTATTACTAGTCACAGTCGGTTACACTTGGATCCTTGGCACCTGAGTATGGATATAAAGTCATCAGGTAGATTAGTGCTCCTTTAATCCAGCTGCCCAGGTTTCATATGGAAACCTAGAGGTTGCTACACATAATTTTTTATTGATTTTTTTTTGTGTATTTCATACAGAACATCCCAAACAATCTTATTCATCTATATACCCCCATCCCCACAGGCACCCTCCCAACCCCCCCCACTGGAACCCATATACTCTGTTATCCCTGTTACTGCCCAATCAGTTGTCAATATTCCTTTAGATAAGATTGGGGTCTGCTGTTCATTTTCCCAGGTCTATGCTGGGTTACTGTCTGGGAGTCTTTTGGGCTACCCTGGCTAATAACTGAAAGGAAGGTAGCTCCTGTCTGGCATTGTTTCTTGTTGTGTAGCCTTTAGCTATACCTATGGGCCTTAAAAAATTATATTGACCCCATTAATCTTTGGTTATACTTTCCTTTTGTGTTTTTAAGACCCTACACTTGGTGATTTTCATGTATCTATTAATACATAAAAATCTTGGAACGAAAAATGAGAGAAAACATGACATTTTTCTTTCGGAGACCAGGTTAATTCGCTTAATACGATGATCTCGAGTTGCATCCATTTTCCTGCAAATGGCATAACTTCATTTTTCTTATACCTGAAAAAAACCCATTGCATCCATATACCACATTTTCTGTATCCATTCCTCTGCCACTGAATGCCTAGGTTGGTGCCATAGTGACTAGGGCTGCAATAAACAGGTGTACCTGTGATATGTTAACTTGGATCATTTAAGTAAATACCCAAGTGATTTAGCTAGGTTGTATCATAGCTCGATTTTTAGTTTATGAGACACCTCCGCACTGATTTCTAGAGTAGCTGGAAAGTTTTTGCCCCTACCAGCAGTATAGGGATCATTTTGGGTTCATAGCCTCATCAGCATTTGTCCATTTTGTTTCCTTAACGACTGCCATTCTGAGGCGTGAGATGGGATCGCAGGGTAGTTTTGAGTTGCATTTCTCTGATGGCTAGTGAGGTTGGACACTTTCTCGTGTGTTTATTAGCCCTTCATACTTCATTAACTTTCCTCCATTTTATTAGTCCTTTTATAGATTGTGTTGTTTGATTTCTTGTTCAGTTTTATTTTTAGTTTTTTGTATTTTCTACATATTAATCCTCTGCCGCTAACAAAGATTTTTCTCCTACTCTCTAGGCCACATCTGCACTCAGAAGCTTTTTAATTTCAAAAGATTCTCCAAAGACTCATACTCCACTCTGAGAGTCAATATTATTTCACTTGTGTATTTGTTGGCATTATTTCCTGAGGGACCAGAGAGTCCTGTTCAGAAAGTCTTCTAGTATGCCTGTATCCTGAAGGATTTTCCTATTTTATCCTCTGACACTGGGTTTTGAGTCTTACATAAAAGTCATTGACCCATTTGTAGTTGATTGCTTTTTTTGTGAACAGTGAGGGAGAGGGACATATTCCAGATTTCCCGGGAAAATGGTGTATTTTGGGTATCTTTGTCAAAAATCAGGTGGCTGTGACTGCATGGCTTATGTCTGCTCTTTTATTCTGCTGAACTGTGGTGAACAGCACATTCTTCACAAGTCAGTCCCTCAGCTTCTATCTCTTCCGTAGAGGACTCCCTGGGTACTCAGAAGGGATGTGGTGAACTATGTGCCTGCCTTGTCTAGACACGAATCCTTTATTGATCTCTGACTTAATTCCTGGGTAATTGCTCCTACCCAGCACTGCCCCCTCAAGTTCTTTTTCATAAAGCACCAGGTTGATATTATTAGGGCTTAAATTAGACCATGTCCTTTACCTGATTAAAGTCCCCCCAATGGCTCCATATGCACACTTAGAATCACTGAATTCAAACTCCCTTTTCTGGCCTTGGTGATCTATCTGTTCCTGAACATTTCCAGTCTCACCTCCTCCTCTTCTTCCTGTTCACCACCTCAGGCACAGTGGTCTTCTTTTTGGTTCTGGAACATGCTGCTAATTTTCAAAGCAGTCCATTAACCTATCCATCTTCTTGGCCTGAAATTCTCTGCTTCTAAATCTTTACACAGGTGGCTGAACTCCACTGATATATCCTCTAATGGCTTCTCTGAGCCTGGGCTTCAAGCAGGTATCCAAGACACTTTTTGCCACATCACTAATTTTCTGTTCCTAAAAGCCCTTATAATTTTCTGATATGTGTCAAGGTATGAATTAACTGTCTTATATATGCTATATCTTGTGAAATGAAGGAACTCATTTATTTTATTTCCCACATTATCCTTAAAACAGTGCCTGGAATGTCGTCAGCACTCAATACCTAGTTACTAAATGAAGATAGTTTTTGACTGTATATTTTAGCCAATTATTTAATTTAAAAATTTGCTCCCAAAATATCTTCACTTTTATCTTCGGAGAGCAATCCCAAGGAAATATTCACAAAAGTCATGGCTTAACCAGCTTTAATCTTTTCAGTCCAGCAGGTATCAGGTAATAGAGGGTGCTTAAATCTGCAGAATTCCTTATGTGTAGAAATGAGGCAAATTGTCATTATTCTTGTATGCTCAGAAAAGACAGGTGCATTTGTTCCCCAAAGCAAACTGTGATTTCCCAGTGTGTTCCCTACTAAAGTTCCGTCTTCAGTGTATTTCCTACTGAAGTTCTGTTTTCTTTTCTGGTGAATTATTTGTTGTGTTATTGTTTGTTGTTCGTTTGAACTAGGGTGTTTCTCTGTAGCCCAGCTGATCTGGAACTCAATATGTAGCTCAGACTGACCACAAAGTCATTATAAGCCTCCTGCTTCAGTTTCCAAGTTCAGTGATTATAGGCATAAGCTACCATACCCTGTTTCAAATTTCATTCAATGTTTTAATTTATAAAGGACAAGCTAAAGTTCCAGGTTAACTGATGAAAACATTTTCACTTAAAATTTACTGCGTTTTTGGTGTTGGACAGCTGGTTCAGAAGTTAAGAGCGTGTACTGCTCTTGCAGAGGACACAGGTTTCGTTCCCAGCATGCATGTGGCAACTCGAAGTTTCAACTCCAGTTGCAGCAGATCCCATGCCTCTTTTGGCCTCCATAACTGGTGCATATAAACTCAAAAAAACATATACCCATACACAAAAAATATTTAAAAACAAACAAAAATTTAAATTTATCCCACTAAAATAACAACCTGATAAACACATATAACATTCTTATCAACTTTGACCTCAGCATTGTTTTGATAAAGAAAATGTGCAATGTTGATTTGTTTAAATACTTTCTGTCTTCTTCTTTGACAATGTTACTCCAGTTGGAACTGTGGCTTATCTCAACTCTCACCAGTGAAGTGTCCTCATGCAACACATGGTGATTAACAGAGAAAATCACAACTGGCCAAAATGTGGAGAATAAGAGACTACAGATTGTGTGTCCCTAGACACACCTCTCTCACCCAGGACTCAGAGTCTAATGTGGAAGAGGGAACAGGAAGACTGTAGGAGCCTGGGGTGGTGCATGACCACAAAGAGTCAGTCTTCCAGGCTTCTGGAAACTTGCTCATAAAACTTAAACAGCAATGGTGACAGCATGCACAAGACCCATGCAAACAAATCAGACAAAATCCCAGTATAGAAGTAGGGAAATGGGTAAGGAGCCCCAACTTTAACTGAGGAACTATCAGCAACTGGTCATTGCTGGGTGAGAGAGAATTGGTCCTCATGAAAGGAGTGACACTAGATTGGTTGATTAAGCTCCAGTTCATGGACGCACAGCAAGGGACATTTGAGGACACGAATGACTTGATAAGCCTTAACATATATGACAGAATGTATGAAATCTGGTGGGGAATGGGGTGAGTTGGGAGAGGGTCTAAAAATGATCAAGATGTATGAAACGCACAAAAATTCAATTAAAAACTTTTTTTTTTTTTGGTCTTTTTGATACTGGGTCTCTTTTTGGCCCCAGCTGGCCTGGAACTCACTGTGTAGACCAGGCTGGCCTTGAACTCACAGAGATCATCCTGCTTCTGCCTCCTGAGTGCTGGGATTAAAGGCATGTGCCATCAAGCCCGGATCAATAAAAAACTTTTAAAAAGAAATAGTTGCTTAAGTCTCTATCCATACATCTGAAATCAAATTCGTCTTTGGAACTATTACACGTACGCACACTTTTCCTCATGGGTCTTGATTTGGCTGCAGTTTTGAAACATTGACTGATTATTTTAATAACTCCTTAGATGTGCTCAGTATTTATTTTTCCTTCACTGCTTTGAAATTAATTAAGATGACTTGGTCACTTTATCCCACGACTCTTTTCAGTTTCATTAACTAGCTCTCTCTTGGAGTCAGAATTAAGTCCAGACTATACATTCCTAAAATTCTTCCCTGTTTTTAATGAATGACAAAGGAAGTAAAGTTAAAAGTAATTTTTAAAATTTGCTTGTAGAAATTTGAAACTCCTGACAGGTATCCAAACAAGTGAGGTCTTCTAGTCAGAAAGCTTTTCCTTGCCTAACTGGTAACACTTATAGAATGTGGTCTAAGAATGTCTCAATCAAAACAGTCTGTCTGAGACAATTATGATTATATGTCAGTTCTAGCAAGACCCCCTTGATTCTAGGGGGCAAAGACATCCCACATGTAGTCAAGTAAGGAACTCTGAATGGAAACAGCAAATTGTCAAAGAGTGATTGGGCCGTGTAGATGCGTGACCTGGGGAAACTCAGAAGTCAAGCACTTTGACGCAAATTCTATCTCCACTACTTGTAAAATCTGTAATTAGCCACTCATGGTGCTAACTAAGAATTTCTAGCATTCTATAGAAACATAGTTGCTTTATCAGTATCAATTAATACCAATTTTATGAATCTTAGTTCATAAAATGCGTGAAAATCACCATTTTAAAGCTATAAAAAGTCAAAAAAATGATTTTTTTATAATCCTATTATAGATTATTAGAGAATCTTGGCAGCCCTCTGTAGAACCCTGAACCCTACTTTGAGAAAGATTCCTTTAGAGAGTAATAAAGCTGATGGGCTAAAAGTATGGGCTCCAGAGTCAGATAAACTTGTATTAAATTCGTGCTCTAGCAAAAATGGTCTGTATGCCTTAAGGCAAAGTATTTGACTCTCTCAACATATTTTCTCACTCATAAAATGATTATAGAATCTGCTTTTTGATTTATTATGAGTAATAAGTAGCATCTGTGTTTAGAGCAATGACCATTCTGAGGCATTCATTACCTTTGCTTCCATTGCACACACCCAAGAGTCGATAGAACTTTCCACCCAAAAATCATCTCCGCCTCTCTGTCTTGCTGCCATTTCCTGATTGTGAATCACTATTACTACCTCTTAGACTGAGAGATACCCAAGGTGGTGATTGCATTTGAAAATTTGCTTTCAACATCAAAGCAACTTGACATAAACTTGTGGATAATGTTATCATAGTAGAAAATAACTGTCGTTATCTACTCTATAATTAATACTATGTGTTCTGAATCCTTTGAAGTCCATAAAATTCAAAAGAGTTCATCTTGTAATGTTGCTAGAAAAAAAAATATGATTTATAACGATTATTTCCTTGGGTTGAAAGACATACTTATCCAATAATAAAGTGATTTTTCTCATTAAGCAAATTCATCTTCCTGTAGCATGCCTGATGCTCTCTGATCAAACCTAGATATGTATTATATAAAAGTTCTATGAACCTCAAATTCCAAATTTAAAATTTTGATAAAAGGCAAATGTTCAGAAAAGCATACCTATAGATAATAAATATTCTGTGTCTAGGATCCCAAAACCAATAACTTCATGCTAAGCCTAAGCACACAAGCTGAGAGGATATTGCTAATGCTGAAAAAGAACAGACAGACACCCTAAAGGACTGGAAGTTTTAAGAGTTTTAAGAGTGTGAATCATAAAGATTAGCCTTGATTCAACTTACCTATTGTAGAAGTGAGATTAACAAGGTCACGCTGATGCGATGATAGGCCTTTTCAACTCTTACGAGGAAGAAAACAGATAGAACCCAATGAGTTGGTCGAGTGACTATAGGGAAAAACTGATTCAAAGGAAGTCATTGACTAAAGTTGATCAGGTACTAGACCCAGGAAATCAAGACAATTTCCAGGAAAGAGTGCTAGATTCTGACATCGAATCAATAAAAACATTTTCTTGGAATGGTTTAGGGGGCTATGTGATAGGTAGAATTTCAGAATTTTAGAAGACAAATTTGAAAACAGATAGAAACTTGTAATTGGCACATATAGATCCAGGTAAAAACTCCATCTTCTTTCACTGCTGCGGTCATGATCACCTTATCCCTGTTCCTGGCTTCTGAGGGATGACAGAGGGAACAGGACGGTTTCTTACAAGATTGCTAAGAAGCAGTGATATAAGTTCATCTTTATAACTGACCTTTGAAAACACTAAAATAATGCCAGCAATCATATAGTAAGTAAACAAAGGTGAACTACTAAAGAATGGTAAACGTGCAGAGGCGGTTCATGGGAGAATATGCACATTTTTTCAAAGACATGCATTATATTACTATTACATGTACTCAATATTTGTGTGTATGAACAGAAAGCTATTTTTCAACTAAAAATCTAAGCTATATCAGGGATCTGTTTCACTTTCTTTGAAAAATGCACCACAATTATAATAAAACTTACTAGCTTGTTCTTAAAAGTGAATTCTATCCAAAAGGTTTGAATGCATAAGTATTTGTGAAGTTTCAGAAACCAGGACCACAGACCCGGGTCTTTAAAATAAGATTGTTATTGCCCACATCCTGCACACAGGAAACAGTGGAAGAGCCATGCCCAGGCCCTCCACACTGCAGCTCTGGGGTTCCATGGGCCATGGGAATTTGTGGAGGCGCGCCCCAGTCAGCCAGGAAAACTGTAAGAGTGATGGCTCCTGGCTCTGAGCTCACAGCCATGACTCAGGCTGCAATTGTCCTAGTAAATTCAATACAGAACCTGACTCCAGTTTTAAGTTGTGGCTTTGGATAGTTTTCAGCCCCCGCTTCATTTTTCCCATCGACATTGGTGGAAACTCAGTGCTCACCCCGTTCCCACTGCCTCGCTGTGAAAACGCGAAGCCACTCTATTCCATCTTCTTCTGACCCAAATTTGAAAATTTGCTCTGCTTTCCTCAAAAACTGTAGCGCCAGCACTACAAATCTCACTTGGAGGTCGGGCTAGGGCCTGAGGACTTCAAAAAGGACATGTCAGCGGGTCATTCGTGTGGAGAGACTTTTTTTATTGCCAGAACAGCCTGCTATATATATTGCTCTCCAGCCCAGTCAAAAAATCCCAGACAAGTCGAAAAAACACCAGGGCCCCGCCTCAGCTGCAGAAGCACAATAACAGGAACTTGTAGGTGGGTCATGTGGTACTGAGTGTTCTGGTAACTGTGGTCAACAGCCAGGGTGCAACCCAAGGTCAGCAGGTGGTTAGTGCATATCTTACCCATCATGGAAGAACCTGCTCAGGCCTCACAAGTCCTCTGTCTTAGGTTGATATGTGCCCCCTAGATCTTACCCGTCACTGGGTACCTATTTTTCTGTAGATTTAGCAAAATTTGTGCTGAGGGATTCTCTGCTGATAGTGTCAACAGCACCTGTCGGGTATACATATGGCTCTGAATTTGCCTCTTGTGTAAGTGGCAAAGAAGCACCAAGGCTAGAACCACAGCGCCCAGGACCAGGAGGCCTAGGGCAATGGATCCACTCCATTCCTTAAACAGTTTTCCAACTACATGGAGACCCTTTACAAAAGCCTCCCCAGACACGGGAGGAACTCTTAGATATAGACAACTCTTATAGATATGAGTTGTTGCGTCAGCTGAGAAGTATAAATTAGAAATCGTGAATTTCATGGTCCTTGCAAGAACTTATTGAGTTCCTTTACAGCTACTGAGGCATTGCGCACCTTAGCAGAAGTGACACAGATATGGATAAAGGTAGGAGAGCAGGCTGCCATATGCATCTCCAACAGTGCATCAACTTGTTTCTGTAACAGAGCAGTTTGTTGATTTAATTTTAGGATGCCCAGTTGCAATAAAGAATTTATCTCGCCCTGAGTATCAAGGGCCTGTGCCACCCATCCCGATAGTTTGTCCACAGTCTAGGCCATGATAGCCATTTGAGCAAGAGCTACTCCAGCTGCAGTGGCGGCTGCGGCAGACACAGTGACTGTTGCGATGATTGCCGCGGTGATTGCAAAATCCCTCTTCTCCCTTATGAGGTGAACTGGGTAGCTGCCTGGATAGCCGAGCTCGCAGGACCCCAGCAGCTGTGCAGGTGGCATGTTTTCTCACTGCAGTTTAAGGTATTATTTATCTTTGAAAGAGAATCATTAGTGACTAGGAAGAAGAAAGGGGGAAACACACAAGGGCCGGAAGAGGGGGTCATATTTTTACTATGTTATGTATTTTTAAACTGGAAGCTACCCTCAAAGGTGGCAGAGGTATTCCAGGAAATAGTGCTATTGAAATAATGTGCTTCCCTCAATACTAGAGGAACAGCATCCATGCAGGCATAAGGTCCGCAGAGGAACATCCCTGCAAAAGTAAGGATCCCCCCGGTCATCATAGGGTTTCTGTAATGAAAGGGGGATGCTTGCGTGGTACTATTTTTAAATGGAAGCCGAGGTCCATACCACCAGAGGGGGTAGTCTGAGGTGTTAAGTTGCCAAGGCTCTTTGGTCACATAGTTACCCCATAATATAGGGACAACAGCCTCAAACTGTAGGGGGCCAGGCCAATACCAAGGCCCCGGCAGAGGAGGTAAAGAAAAACCAGTGTAATTACGGTTGAAATTGATGGGACCCCGTATTCCTTCCAGCCCAAGCACAGAGACATTTGAGGAATTGGCCTGAAAGTCTCCGACTGACCAATTACTGAGGACAATGCAAGGCCCTAAGAGGGAGCTACTGCTATTAAGTAAAGAAATATTAAGAACCTTAGAAAAGCAGAGGGCATTAGAGAGATCAAAACTGCCTGTAATATTACCCATTTCCCAACTCACAGGTATAGCAGCCTTCCCTAATGTGTAGTTGGTACTGACCACCATTGGACAGACAAAACTGTCAATTTCCACTGGCATCAAGTGCTCTCCTCATCCTCAGAATCTCCACCTGACCCACTGATATCTTTTATGTGGCTCCTACAGATTAGCGGAGGGAACACTAAATGTGAACCTTTGGCAATCAAGGGGGTGCAAAGGGATGGTGAAAAAACAGTCCTTTAGATCTATCACTAGCATGTGCCAATCTTTAGGGATAGCCACAGGGGAAGGTAGTCCTGGCTGGGTCGGTCCCATGATGTTCATAGTTTTATTGACCTCTCGCAGATCTTGCAGCAGCTGCCAGTTCCCAGATTTCTTTTTGATAACAAATATAGGAGTACTCCATGGGGACGTGGAAGGGACAATATGACCAGCCTTCAGTTGTTCTAGCACTAAGCTATTGGCTGCCTCCAGTTTCTCTTTAGTAAGGGGCCATTGCTCCACCCAAACAGGGGTGTTAGTCTTCCACGAAATGCGAATAGGTGAAGTGGAAGACTCTTCAGGAGGCTCATGCGCAATGGCCCTTATGGAAAATGCCCCAGCCCGTGCCTCTCTCCAGAGAGTCTTATCTCTTGTTTCTTGTCTGCGAGAGGCCAGGGATACCCCTGGAGATACTTGCCCAAACCACGCCCAGGACAAAAAGCCTGACCTTTTAGCATTTTCTGCACGGGTTGGGTGGTCAAAACTGCTCCCATTCCCTCCAAGATGTCTCTCCCCCACAGGTTGATGGGAATGTGCGGCAGGACAAAAGGTTGAAAGAGTCCTGTGTGGCCTTCCTCATCCTTCCACCTTAGAAAGTGAGAACTCTTCTGTGGGTCTCGGACTACTCCCACACCACATAAATTAGTCTGAGACTCCTCCAGAGGCCAGCTTTGGGCCAAAATTGAAGAGAAAGGATTGAAGTATCGGCCCCTGTATCCAGGAGTCCCTGGAAGACTTTGCCTTCTATTGTCAGAGACAACATAGGTCTACTGTCCAAGGTGGATACCCAGCATGCTAAAGGGCCGGTAGAGCCGAATCCGCCCTCTCCCCTTTCCCTCTTCAGGAAGGGATTGAGGAATTACTGTGACCCCCTTTGATGCTTCTACCATGATTTTAATCTCACCTTGGGTATCCTCATCAATGACACCCAGAATCACTCTAATGCCCTGCATTAGGGCACTACTTTGGCCCAACAGAATGCCCACCGAGCTAGGTGGCAATGGTCCCAGGACCCCAGTGGGGAAAGCCTGGGGCCCCATCTGGGGGGTTAATATTGCTAGGGTGGTGGTACAGAGGTCCAGTCCTGCTCTTCCTGGGGTGCCTCTGATAAGGTCCTGGAGATAAAGGGGTTTCTCTGGGGCATGAACCAAATAGGGTTTACCGGTGGTCCCTCGGGAGCAGGTGTAGTCAGTGCTCCTCCGTACACCTGCTTGGACGGGGCCGGAGCAGGCCCAGCCTGCCGTTTCCCAGCAGAGGGAGAGGATTGCCTTGTGCATCTGATTTAGATCTGCATTCATTACTCCAATGTTTCCCTTTCCGGCAGCGGGGGCATAGGCCTGGTCCGCCCTGATTTGCTCTTGGGAATGGACATTCCTTTTTGAAATGCCCTGGCTGTCTGGACTGGAAACAGGTTTTAGGGTGAGCCCCTTTTCTTGCAGGCCCTTTCATGGCAGAGGCAATAACTTGTTCCATAATATGATTTTGGTCAATATCCCAACATAATTTGAGATAGATATTTAAACTCTTGTCCCTATGTGGGCGGATGGCCTCTTTGCAGTATTTATTGGCATTTTCAAAAGCCTTTTGCTTTACCACAGGCATAGCCGACTCCACATCCCCAAAAATCCTAGCGGCCAACTGCAAAAGCTGATCCACAAAATCTGCAAATGGCTCCGAGGGTCCTTGTAATACTTTGGACAGCTGTTCTCCAGCCCCCTTGTTAGGGAGTTGCTTCCAAGCCCGCGTGGTGGCAGCGGCCACCTGTGCATACATGGAGGGATCATACACAGTCTGGGCGGCTAAGGTAGAATACGTGCCCGTGCCTGTTAGCATCTCCACATTTCTTTGTGGGAATACCGCGGCATTGCGCGCAGAAGTCTGGAGGCAGTTCTCCTGATACTTGCTTCTCCAGAGAAGATACTGCCCTCCCAACAATACTGCCCGGCAGAGCTGCTGCCAGTCATTAGGTGTGCAATGCAGAGCCAAGAAGGACTCTAGGATAGATTGTGTAAATGGGGCATGGGGTCCATAAACGCTGACTGCCTCCTTAAGTTGTTTTATGTCTTTAAAATTTAATGGATCATGCTGTCGAAGCACCTGCCTCTGTTGATTGGGGTCTGGAACCTCTATGACAGGGAAGAAACCCACCCCCCCTCCAACCCCCATGAGGTGCCAAGGGTTGTGGTGTGCCCGAGCCGTCGGTGCAGCTAGGATTTTGAGCTGGGGGACGTGAATTAAGTTCACATTTCCTCAACTTTCTTCGTAGAACCCTGATATCCGGCTCTAAACTGATCTCCTCATCCTCAGAATCTCCACCTGAGGACTCAGGGGTCCCAGAATCTTCCCCACCCTCAGCCTCCAATGCTTGGAGTGACTCTTCAGATTTTTTTTCTTGGGCCCCCTCAAAAGCCACTTTAACCTCGGCTAGTTGTTCTTTCACTTTCGCATTATCACTAAGGAGTGCATCCAGTACCACTCTCCATAAAGAAAAGGTGGCTATAGGGATGCTCTCGGGGCCCTTTTCATGTAAGACTTTTCGTAAATCCTTCTTGACCTCCTCCCAATCTGGGATATTAAGACCCCCCAGAATATATAAACCATGGACTGCTCTGTTGTAAAACCTTTATAAAATACTTAGGTGTGCGTGTCTTAATACCAGTTCCCTGTTTCTTTAGCAGTTCCACTAACTGGTCTTCTAACAGATGAGTAGACCCTGTGGTCCCCATATCACCAATTCACCCCCTTACCTGCCAGCCAGCTCCCAGGAGGTCCTTCAGCACTGTCCCTTCTTTCCCGATCTCGGTGGAACCTCCACTTGTAGCGCCAGCACTACAAATCACACTCGGAGGTCGGGCGAGGGGCTGAGGACTTGAAAAAGGACACGTCAGCAGGTCATTCATTTGGAGAGACTTTTTTTTATTGCCAGAACAGCTTTCTATATATATTGCTCTCCAGCTCAGTCAAAAAATCCCAGACAAGTCGAAAAAACACCAGGGCCCTGCCTCAGCTGCAGAGAAGCACAATAACAGGAACTTGTGGGTGGGTCCTGTGGTACTGAGTGTTCCGGTAACTGTGGTCAACAGCCAGGGTGCAACCCAAAGTCAGCAGAGAATCGGGGGATGGGTTCCCACAAAAAAAACATTATGCAACAGACAGAATCCTTAATATGCTCTGGGTGAAGGTGTGCTCAGTTTTGAGAGGAGTCAAATCTTGGATGGAAGGCAGTGCCATCCAGCTTCTGAGGAGGCCACACTAGTATCTCCAGTCACACTGGTCCTTTTACTTGTGCTCTGAGAAACAAGCTGTGTGACTCTAGGTAATCCAGGGAAATCTCTCACAGAACTTTTCATTCTTTAGAATTAAAGGTCTCTTAACCCATGAATTTTCTCTGATAGCTTTCCAACAACTGCTTTTCATGTTTTTGGTGATCTTTATACATGTGGAGATGATAACGCTGCCTTTGTGGATGGTCTTGCTTAACAT
>NW_008334003.1:5908224-5910018 GCF_000622305.1 Nannospalax galili
AGCTACCGTTCCGAGGCTGAAGAGATGGCTCAGTGGTTAAGATCACTGGTTCAGTTCCCAGCACCCACATGGCAGCTAACAACCATCCATGACTCCAGTTCCAGGGGATCCAACATCCTCTTCGGCCCTCCACGGACATTGCACGACACAGTGCCCTTATACACACGTAGGCAATACACTCACACACATAAAATAAAAATAATAAATAAAATATTTTTAAAAATAAACAAAAGCTCAATTAGTATCTTTGTTTACAAGCTACATACATAACTAAGATATCTAGAGCTAACATACATTCCATTTAGATCCTATAACTATGATCTTTAGAACTTATAACTTTTGTTAAGTCTTCAGCATGAAACTGAAACACTAATTCATGCTTACTGTGATGGTACATCTTTAATGTCAACCTGACTGCATTTAGAATACACTTGGAAACAAAGCTTTGAGCATGTCTATGCAGGCATTTCTGGAGAGATACTGAAAAGGGAAGACCCACTATGAATGTGGGTGGCACCTCTCCACGGGACGGGGTTTTGAGTGGAATAAAGAGAACAAATCAGGACAAACAGCAGCAGCATCTCTCTGGAATTCCTGACTAGGTGCACAATGTGGTCAGTTACCTCATACTCCTGACCTTGTACTCCTCCCTTCCACAGTGGACTCTATCTCCTCAAACTGTAAGTTAAAATACATCTTTCTTCCCTTATGTTACTTCTTGGAATGTTTTGTATCATAGCACCAAGAGAACTAACAAATATACTGCATAAACTAAGAAAAGGTGATTATACACATGTTGGCACATAAAAGGTAATATATAAACTACAGTTGTTACTTACTACTATAATGGTTTCACCATCGTCACCACCATTTTAATTGATGATGTTATTATTAATACTTGGGCAATAATATTCAGATCATCAAGTTCTTTTTATTTATCTTTATATTTTTATGTATTTGTGTGTGTGTGTGTGTGTGTGTGTGTGTGTGTGTATGCTGCAACATGTATGTGGAGGTCAGGGAACAGTTGCAAGAATTGGTTCACTCCTGCCATATGGGTTTCTGATAACTGAGGTTTTGGGGATTGGTGACAAATGCCTTCATCTTCTGACGGCATTGCATGACATGGGTACCCTTACAAACATGCAGTCAATACGTGCAAAATAAAAATAATAAATAAAATATATTTTTAAAAGAATTTTTCATACTTGACATAAAAAATGAAAATGATTTTAATGAAAGCAATCAATGTTAAAATATTTGGTTTAAGGTATTGATTGGTAACAAATTACTGTTGAGCTTTTGAAAGGAGCATTGTCAAATCATACAGAACTCTTCAAAACATTTATATTTTTAAAAAATAATTTATATTTGCATCTCCTAGAAAGGGTCATTTCTGTACATGAGAAATAAGTAAGGTATAATAATATGGAGTGTGGACTTTAGGGTCAGAAACTACAATTCTAGTTCTATTATCATTGATTTATAAGTCATATCCAAACTTCAGTCATTTCCTTTTCAAATGGGAACAATTAGATTACTGACTCCATGGGAATATCAGGAGGAGGAATATAATTACTGCAATCAGGAAAAGTGCATGGACTTTATCCATTTTCAGTAAGGGTTTTTTTTAATCAGATATAAAAATATTCATTTCTAAATTACTTATCATGTACTATTAAAACTTAACCATATCACAATGAAGGCAATGATGCAATAATCTGTGTAATACATAAAATGAGAGATGTTTAATGCATAATTTTATAAAACAACAAAACATTTCAAAGTAAATCA
>NW_008334003.1:5910086-5931303 GCF_000622305.1 Nannospalax galili
TGAAAATAAACATGCAAAATATGTTTCTTGTTGATAAATGAAACATAATTATTTATCATTTATTTATCAATATTTTAAAATTTCATAAGAAAAGTGGTTCATCTCTTGGGGTTAGCAATACTTATAAATTGTAATTAATTTATTTATTTTAATATTTTATTTTTTTATGGGCATGAGTGTTATGCCTGAATGTAGGTAAGTGCACCCATGTCGTGCAATGCCTGCGGAGGACAGAAGAGGCTGTCAGATCCCCTGGAACTGGAGTTATGTACAGTTGTTAGCTGCCATGTGGTTGCTGGGATTTGAACCCAGGTCTTCTGCAAGAACAGTCAGTGTTCTTAACCACTGAGCCATCTCTCCAGCCCATAAATTTTATTCTTTATTCCCAAAGTACATACATAGCCTGAATATACTTTAACACACAATTTACATACATGTATATACTATATGATAGCATTTGCTGTTTTCCTATGTATACATAGCCTGCAGTTGAAAAATTGGGAAACTGAGCAGGCACCCTGTTCTCATCCTTGGAAGATCACTACAACCTCAACCTCTCTTATCAAATTTTTAAAGGAATGAAACATTTGGAAAAATTTAAGCTACACAACCTCCTTTGGAAATATATACATGGTGCTATAATAAAGAAAGGCCCCTGGTACATAAGTGACAGTATATTTCTCAATGAAAAGGAAAAAAGATAATATTTGAATGAAAATTCATAGCTGAGGAACAGAGCAGATGAGGAGAATTGTTATGTATATGCCCCATGAGGAAATAAGGACTACTGTCCTAGGAAACAGGTTCACAGCTCATTTTAGCCTTCATGACATTACATCAGCAGCCCTTAGCATACCCATGACCATCCTACAGGGTCACGTGATTAAGTAGGTACCACAAAACATCTGTTAAACAGTTAATAATGAGGTCAAGTGATAAATTCCCATCTCTCAAAACACTAAATGCAGGCTGGGGTGATAATTCAGTCACTGGGTAAAAGCACTTGCCATGTGAAGGTCTAAGTTTGAACGTTTGTCTCTGCAGAACCCATGTAAAAGCCATTTGATATGAGCATCTGTAGCCCCAAGCACCACAAGGAGACAAGAGGCAGAGACAGGAAAATTCGTGGAAGTACATGGGCCAGTTAACTTGGTGTATGCTATGAAAACAACCAAGGGACCCTGTCTCAAAACAATGTGAAAACTGACAGCTATATAACAAGAAACACAGTGTCAGACAGGAGAAACTTCCCGTCAAGTTGTTAGTCAGGGTAGTCCAAGAGACTCCCAAAATAACACAGCTATTGCCACAGCCCTTGATTACCTCCTAGACTTGAAGGTAAGAACCTATTGTTGAAGATAGGACATACTTCAGACATGGGACTTTGAGCAAGAGGATAGGAACTATAAGACTAGCTCTTATAGTTCTAGAGGATACTATGCAGGCTGCTAAGGGAGAAAATCAGGCAATGGCCCAATCCAGCTCTAAAGGCTAATGACCACAACGACTGACACAGTAAACAATCTCTACTGGTGCCGTAGTGGCACCTTTATCTAGGGGGTAATCAACAACTATCTAATTGGACTTAAAGCCCTCTCTATGGGAAGGAACTCATGGGCACTTAAATAGTCAAATACACACAGCTGGAGAGGTCAGCAATCCTAGAGAAAACCCTGTCTTTGTCATATCTCTAGACAAATGAAATGTCTTATGGTGTACAGCTAAATATGGATTCTTATATTTACAGACAAGTACACTGTATACCACTCATCAAAGAAGCTTCATTTTACAACAGATGGAGGCTACTGCAGAGTTCCACAACTGATCACACACAGAGAAAATATGTCTGAGAGATGCCCAGCCCTAAGTGACACATCTGCAGTGGAACCTCTACACCTAAGGCTTATGGAGAACAGCAGGTAGAGAGAATACTAATTCATCCCTCAATTATCACCAGCAAAGCTTCCTCACACAACAGAATGTGATGCACACAAAAGGCCAGAACTGGATGAGATCTGGAGAATAAGAGACTGCAGAGTGTATGTCCCTGGATAGAACTCCTATATTAAATCTCACCTTTCCATGGCTCAGGAACTATTGTGGAAGATTGGGTGGGAAGGCTGCAAGAGCCAGGGTTGGTGCATGAACATAAGGAAACAGAGGCTTTCAAACCTCTAGGAACTTGCTCATGAACTCACAGCAATGGTGACCGCGTGGTCAAGACCCACGCTGACTCAGACAAAAACCCAGCACAGAATTGGGGAAATGGGCAAAAGGCACCAACCTTGGCAGAGGAACTAATGGCAACTGATTTCCTTGGGGTGAGGAAGAGTGGGTCTTCTTTAAGGGAGAGACGCTAGATAGGCTGACTAGACTCCAGTGGATGAACTTGCACTGAGGGACACCTGGGTACAAATGCTTGACTGGCTAGGACTTAACATACCTGACAGAGTGCATGAAATCTGGTAGGGGGGTTATGGGGAGGTGAGTGAGAGAGAGGGTTTAAATTTTATTAAGATCTATTATATGAAACAAAAACATTATGTGTATAAAAACTCAATAAAAATATACATTTAAAAACAAACAAGAAACAAGATGCAAGACAAGGATAATACCTAGGGATTGTCGTCTGACCTCCACACACACATTTACTTTCATAAATATGCACACAGACATATACACACCATACACAGTACACACACACACACACACACACACACACACACACACACACTATAAAACCAAAGTACAAAACCAACTTCTTTAGCTCAAAGCTCAAGCACTTCAAAGCATTGGTATGTGTCGGAGCTGGTATGTGTCGGAGCTTACTTTGGTGAAAACTAAAGCTTAGTAAGAGTCTCTTCTCAGGGTTTGCTCAGAACAAAAACTCCTGGTCTACAAAGCTTAACAACCATATTAATAAAATGACAGTACAAACGCAAGCTACCACCCCCCTTTAGCCAATGATTTCATTTCCCAGGCAGCAGTTTTAAAAGCACCAATTAAACTCACGGTGCTCAGGATATGTTGTAACTGGCAGGACTGTTCTGAAAACAAATGCCCAGAGGCCCGTGGCTATGTTCCACAGAACAAAGCTCAAATATAATCCAGTGTTTTTAAAATGTAACATGAGTTAGTCGGCAACAGAGAAAACAAGCCATTGTGAAGAGTATCACAGTGCTCTTCGAGTCCACCCCAAAGCCTTCCGAGAAGAAAAGGGTATGTCAATAGCTGGGGTTGTTTCTTACTTTGCTAGCTCTCACTCCTCTCTTACCCTTGGCTTCATCTTCCATTCACTTCAGAAGCACCCGAAGACTCACACAGCAAGACACACTGTCTGCGACCAAACTCATCTCTTCCTTTCAATTAACAGGAGCTAAATACACTGGTTGTATAAGAAAGTTTTTTTGCCTGAGCCAAGGATGTAGGACTTCACCCTCTGACCAACTGTGCTATCAGCACAAGTCGTGTCCTCTACAATCTGGTTCTGAAAGACTGCGTGCTGCTTTGAGGAGGGATGATGGATGGAAATATCTCCAAGGTGCTGGTAAAAACCCAAAAGATGAGTACTGTCCATGGATGATCATGATTGTAAGTACTTCATAATTTTAAAGGTGGGGGGAGGGGATGTATATCTTCTAAGAGCTTCCTGTATTTAAATGAACATCCTGGAAAGTGTTGGTGCCCTCAAGAAGTGCCCCAAATAAATCTTGAATTTTCTAAATATTTTATTTATTATTTTTATTTTATGTGTATGTGTGTATTGCCTGCTTGTAGGTAAGTGCACCCATGTCGTGCAATGCCCACGGAGGACAGAAGAGGCTGTCGGATCCCCTGGAACTGGAGTTACCGACAGTTTTTAGCTACCATGTAAGTGCTGGGATTCGAACTTGGGTCTTCTGCAAGAACAACCAGTCTTCTTAACTGGCCCGTCTTCGTTTTTACGGGTGCCAGCAAGAAGAGAGACCAACTCCTGAACCTCATGGCCACTGACTTCATTCTTCCCACTAGGATCCTGTCATCTTCTCCCGGAATCTTCAGGTCTCACCAGAGTTCCTCCTTCAGCTGGAATGGCAGTGTTGTCGGTCTGGGTCACTGTTGTTAGTTCTCCTATGATCTTGTTCCAGTGGTCCGCCATGCTGCTAGTCCTACCTCCCCTCTCCCAGATGATCCATACTTCCTGTCTTGATAGTTGAATGGCAAGGACTAAGGTTTCTCTAGGTGGGGGATATCCCCTTCTTCTCCCTAAGGACTTGTTTTTCTTTTTGGCAAGAAACTGATTAACTGGTGCTGGGTTCTCATGGTGGCCAGGGCAGATGGGCTCTGGCAGAGAGGGAATGCAGATGGAAAAATCAGGCTGGTGATGGGGTGCTCCTACTGTACCCCGGTGCTCCCCACCCAGTCTCCTCCCCTGACCCCCACCTCCATGTGGCTTCTACTCACTCTTCACCCCCGTCACTGTAGGATTTTGGCTTTCAACAGAAATACTGTCAGTTGAATTATCCTATCTAAAGGAAATGTCCATTTTGAGCACTGGACTTTCCATTCCAGAGTGTTTGGTTTCCCAAAACCCTGCACCAAGAGGCTGAGCATGCGACAGCTACCTACTGGGCAGAACGTGGGTGACAAGGTTAAGGTAGCTGGAGGTCTCTTGTTTTGTCTTGTTCTCTTTTACCTTTCTTCTTTTTAAATCTCAAAAGCCTCGATTTGGGCTTGATGGTACATAGGTATAGTCTCAGCACCCCGCCACACACAACAGCTGAGGCAGGGCCAACGTGAGTTTAGGCCATCCTGGCCCTGGGCTACCAACTCAATAAAGAAAAGAGAAAGCAAACGTCTGGGAGGAAGCTAACCTACCTAGCCTGTCGAGGCTGTTTGCTGTCTCCACATTTGTTAAGTCTCAAGCGCAAGCAAGTGGCCCACAACAGGAATTCTTTAGCCAGCTAATGTACTGCATGGGGCCATCTCTAATGCCATTTATAGGCTGTGTTGGCAGCGGACTTGCTAAACCACAAATCAGGATTCAAAATGGTGCTAAAACTGTGATTACATGTAACACTGGAAATACAAGGAAGGGGGAACAGAAATAAGATCCTAGGTGGAACCACAGCATGTAGGTACTTTTGCCCTCTGGTTACTCCTGCTAGCTCTGTCTCCATCTACCATCTCTCCCCTCTTTCTCCTCTCCATTTCTCAATATTGGAGAATGCTGTCATTTCTCCAGGTTTTGTTTGTTGCATATTTGCTTGATTGTTTTTCTTTCCTTTTTAAATATTTTATTTTTATTTTAAGTGTATGAGTGTATTGCCTGCATGTATATACCTGCACACATGTAGTGCAATGCTTGTGGAGGTCAAAAGAGGGCGTCAAATTCCCTGGGAACTGGAGTTAAAGATGGTTGTTAGCAGCCATGTGGATGCTGAGAATCAAATCCAGGTCTTTGGCAAGAACAGCCAATGTTCTTAACCCCTGAGCCATCTCTCCAGTCCTTAATTTCTTTTCTTAAGACACAGTCTTACTGAGTAGTCCAGGAAGCCCCAGAACTCGAAATCATTCCACCCAAGGAGCCCAGGTGCTAGAACCTGAGGCATGTATCATCACTCCCACTTCTCCTTTTAATTTTTTTAATGAATTTTTAATCCTGAAATGACAGTTTCTTTCCTTTGCAAGCAGTTCCCAACTCCAGGGGTCCAGAGACAACGCTAGTGTACTGGTGATAATGCTGAGGGCTCAGAGGTGATAGGCTCATCTCATTTGCAGAACCCCTCTCTTGCTCCCAAGTGTCCCCCTGGCCCCATAAAAGGAGTCCAGCCTAAGAAGCCCAGCACTGATTTACAATAAAGAAAAGATCACATTATAAAATGAAAAACAAAAAAATCAGCAGAAAGTTTGTCTGCAATCTTGTGATTGCTTTTTAATTATTTTGTGGGGTATTTTAGTATGTATGGTGAGCGTCAAAGTTCCCTTATGCCCAGGCTAAAATTTTAAAATAACTGAGAATTCTCAATTAGTCCAGCCCAAATTCATTATACTCATGAAGAATCTCCCTCTGAATCAGATTTGGCACCATATCAATTGCCCCATACATAAGGAAACAGGTGCAGTACTGATAAGGGCCAGGCAGAAAACTTCCCAAGCAGAAATGAAAGTGTTTTGACAACACAAAGTAGATTGGCTGTGTAAAACCGTATAGCTATAGAGATTACAATTCCACTCAGGGCATAGGAATGTCATCCTGTCTACTAACTGCAAAAGTAAGACAGAACTTAAGAGAATAGAGCAATGTACTTTGTTATTTCTAAGACAGAGCCTATCAACAAAACAAAAAACAAAACAAAAGAGGAAAACATCCAAAATCTGAGACAGAGGTTTAGACACATTCAGCAGCTCACTTTTTATCCTCACAAAACGCTCATTATAATAAAGCATGTACACAGGAATTCTGCAAAGTTTGCACTTAAAGGACACAAAGGACATTCTACTCAGAGCAGGTCTTTATCACCTTTGCTGTAAAGAGTCACACGTAAAGAGTCTAAATTCATTCTCAATTACAGTCATGACAATTAGCGAAGACAATGGCTGAAGCTATTTTCCAGAGAAACGGCCATTGATAAAGAGAAAACTTGATGCTTGTACAATGAGTCAAAATTATAGATTACAAGTTTGTTCTCTGTTATCATAAAATCCTTCTAAAGATACTAAGAACTTTTTAAAATAATAACACAAGTTGTAGCACACCATTAGCAATAAATAATGTGTATTTGTAAATTCACATATATTTATTCATTCTTTTATTATTATTATTATTATTGTTATTATTATTGTTATTATTTTATGTGTCTGAGTATATTGTCTGCATGTATATGAGTGCACTTGTGTCATGCAAGGCTGCAGAGGTCGGAAGAGGGCTTCAGATTCCCCTGGAACTGGAGTTAAGGACAGTTCCTAGCCACCATATGGGTGCTGGGAGTCGAACCCAGGCCCTTTACAAGAGCAGTCAGTGCTCTTAACTGCTGAGCCATCTCTCTAGTCCCTATTTATTCATTCTTATACTCATTCTGTTTAATCTTTTTTTCTTGTATGTGTTAGTAATAAATAATTACTAACTACTAATAATTACTAATTGGTTCTTCTATTGAACAACCAATTTTGCATGAAATGCTATTTCTGTACTCTAAACAAAAGGCCAAACTTCTAGAACCTTTACATTTCAGAAATATGGTCTAGATGCTTCCCCTACTATGAAAAGATGAGCTAATCAAGGTTCACATTAGAACAGAAGACTCCCTCAGTCTCAAAGGGGACTACAGTTAGCAAACTTGCTCATGAGTTTTCTCAAGAGGAACAGAGATGAAATCCCTGAACTCAGAGAAAATTCTCAACATATATTCTCTACCTCTGGTATAGAATTCTAAGTGTCACAGTTAGCAACTCACATCATTGTTTAAGGTTCTGAAGCTAGGTCTGATCAATGACTAAGTAGGTATAGCCACAGTAATCCATTCTTTTTCTAAAGTTATACTTGTGTCTAATGTTCATGACAATCAATAGGACCACAGAATTTTGATTAATAAGATTGTAAGAAATCTTAGGTCACAAAGCTGAAAATTCTTCACCTCAGCACTCCTCCATTTTGAAGACAACAAAAGCAGACAAATAACTTTTCCGGATCTGCAGCCAGAGAGTTGGAGGAAAACCAAATAGAAAATTCCCTGTTTGCTTCATCATTCAACACTATGCCTCACTGAAAAGTGAATCTAGGGGCCTAGAGAGGTTGCTCAGTGCTTAAGAGCAGTGTCTGTTCTTGCAGAGGATCCAGGCTCAATTACCAAATCCACGCGGCAGGTAACTTCAGTTCCAGGGGATCCAATGCTCTCTTCTACCCTCTGTGGACATTGCACAACATAGGTACACTTACATACATGCAGGCAATCCACTCTACACATAAAATTTAAGAAGTGGATCTAAATGATTTTTGAGGTTCGACTGTACAATCATCAGAACAGCAAGTGTAATTTTATCCCCAAGTCAGGGAAAATATCAGAGGAAATGCTATGTTCATTCTTAAATCCAGTGGTCCTTCGTCCCCATCAAATATGGAAACATTTATCTATAAAAACAATATTCCACTACAGAGAGAGAGAGAGAGAGAGAGAGAGAGAGAGAGAGAGAGAGAGAATGAGTAAAAGTATTCAAATAGAGTTTGATAAAAATCGAGTGTTCTAACTATAAGGGAAACCAACAGGTATTGCTACCACATGATTCAGACACTGAGTGCTAATCGATGACTTTCTCCACACAAACCCTACTATGCGTACAAGAACAGCAATGCTGAGAACAACCTTAAACATCCATAGTCGTTAGCATATAATAAGTCAATTCCGTAATATTTCTCTTTTGATAAGAGTTGGTTGGCTTCTAGTTCAGTAGTCAATACTTTTCAAATATAGGCAAAAATTAAATCAAATAAAGGATTCTTATATAGTAAACTGCTCAGTGGGTTTCACATAAAGTTAATTCTCCAGGAGTAAAAGTGTATTATCAGAATTGGGCAATGGAATCACAGCCATCCCCAGAAACTAAAGCGGGTCTATTCCAGAGTGAAAACGAATTATCGCCTCTGCTACCCGTGTGCAGGAATGCAACGAAATCTGTAACAATCATCTCTTCTGAGAGAACCCATACTCAGGATCTGATCATTAAGCTTCAACCCCTCATTGATTCTAACTTTTCCCAACTAAAAAAAAAAAAGCAAAAAAAATAAGTGTTATTGAAAACTTACTACCAACCAAATTAATTTCTTTATATCTCAATATAAATATACTTTAGAAACAAATGCTAGGCATTAAAACCAAAAAACATTTCCAAATATTCTGGATTTTAGTGCAAACAGGTATCCTTGTACTTTGTGCTTAATGATGTCATTACATCTCACCCCCTACAACTCACTCTGATCGCCAACCCAGCAATGGAATGCAGATTTCAAAAAGTTATCCTAGATACTCCTTTCTCCTTTGTAACACCCCCCACTCTGTCCAGTTGTCAATGTTTATCAGTTATATATCTGTATCAACATACAAGCCGCTTCCTAATCAAATGGCTGTCCTAGGTTCCTGCCTCTGCTGCCCTAATCAGGCCTCACTTTCCCTTACTGAAGGTGCCTAAAGTATATCACGGGCCTTCTTCCAGGCACAGGCTACATGGACTTCCTTTCTTTTTTTTTTTCTTGTCCTTTCATTTTCCTTATGACTATGAAGGAAATTGGCATCATTTCTTCCATATAGCTGTGTGTCAAATAACTAAAACATAATAACATAGCAACATCTTTACAGAAGAAGAAGCATTTTTGGTGTTATACAATGAGAAAGAAAACAAAAGAGATATTTTGTTGACTGCATTCCAGAGAGATTTCTATTTTAAACTTAGCAATATATATTAGTAAAATATACTATTTTGCTTATTAAAGGGGTACAGCATGATAATTTGACACATGTATATAATGTATAATGATCTAATCGATGTAACTAGTATTTTCGTCTGCTCAAACATTCATTTCTATGTGTTGGGAAAATTCAAATTTTTCTTTTTCAGGTTTTTTGCAATGTAGTTAACTACTGGAGAGCATAATTATGCTACTCTTTGACAGAACATTAGAAGCACGTCCCTCCCCTTAACCCCACTTTGGTACTATTATCTATGCCTTTGCCATATCTTCTCACGCTGCCCTTCCTAAACTCTACTGACCTCTATTCTACTATCTATTTTAATGTTTAAAACTTTGTAAAAATTAAAGTATATTATTTTAACTGTACATATCTGTTACATGTTAGTCCAACTTTTTTAGTATTTGGGGATGTGAAAATGCTAACTACCCAGATATAATCATTACATACATATTGTACAATGTATCATATTATTACACTGTACCATATACCTCCCACTAATGAGTATGAATGTGTATTGTCATTTTGTGTCATGCTCTTTCACTTAATGACTTCCATTTCTATCCTAGTTGCTATAGATAGCAGTATTCCACCCCGTGTGGCTAAATAATATTAAATGTGTGTGTGTGTGTGTGTGTGTGTGTGTGTGTGTTGTGTTAACAAATGTATTTACAGCAATTGCTTTTTAAATTTTTTATGTGTTTAAATGTATTGCTTGATTGTATGTAAGTTCACCATTTCAGGTAATGCCCATGGAGGTTAGAAGAAGGCATTGGGTTCCCTGGAACTGGAGTTATGGATGACTGTTAGGCACAGCAGCCAGTGCTCTTAACCACTGAACCAGCCCTCAGGCAATCGTTTTTTGTTGCTGTTTTGTTTTTGTTTTTACAAAACCACCAAAAATATACCTTGCATAAAGGACAGTCTCTTCATTAACTCCTGATAGGACAACAGAATATATATGTGCAATTGAACCCATATCTCTCACCATATTAAAAAATACACAAGGGGCTGGAGAGATGGCTCAGCAGTTAAGAGCACTGACTGATCTTGCAGAGGACCTGGGTTCGATTCCCAGCACCCACATGGCGGCTATGAACCATCCTTAACTCCAATTCCAGGAAAATCCAAAACCCTCTTCTGACCTCCGCAGAATTGCATGACACTGGTGCACTCACATACACAGGCAATACACTCATACATATAAAATAAAAATAATAAAAATAAAAATAATAAATAAAATATTTAATAAATAAATATGTAAGTAAAACATTTTTAAAAATTACACAAAATGGATTAAGATTCAGATGTCAAACATAAAACTTTGAGTCTGTTAAAGGAAATAATGTTCAACACACACATATGCAAATATTTGTAGATATGGCCTCTAAATTATAATAAAAGCAAAACTAGACAAATATAACAATATCAAATTAAGAAACCAAACCTTTGCCTAGGAAATGGAAAACAATTAACACAGTGGAGTGGCAACTTAAAGATAAGAGGAAACCTCTGAAACTATTCATTTCCAGAATATATAGGGAACAGGAAAATAAAATAAATAACACGATTAAAATCTGGATAATCTGAACACACATTTATCAAAGACTATATATATATAACAAATACAGGACAATGTGCTAAACATGCACATCAAAACCACAATGAGGTGGCTGGAGAGATGAATGAGTAAATAAAGCAAGTATCTGAGTTCAAATCCCAGGCACTTACAAAGTTGGGCATGGTGGCATTCATTGATAATAGCGGTACTGGGAGTTTGGAACGGGAGGACCTCTGAGACTTGTAGGTCAGCTGGTCTTGCCAAATATATAAACTTCAGTGACTGTCCTTATCTCAAAAATATAAGATGAGTCAGATGTGGTGACACACTCAGGAGGTAGCAGCAGGCAGATCTCTGTGAGGCCAAGGCCAGCTTCATCTACATAGTGAATTTCATGTCATCTGAGGCTCCAAGGAGACTCAAAAAAGTAATATGAAATGCACAGCACACACACACACACACGATTAATATTATTTGGACTTCCTTTCTTAAAAAATATTTTTTGGTGGGGCATGGCATGTGCCCTTAATTCCAGCACTTGAGAGGCGGAGGCACGCAAATCTCTGTGAGTTCAGATTCTAAACTTCCTAAGATAGCATGTAATGTACTGCATTATTTAGCCCCTATCAAAATCTCACCATTCGTTATACCACAACCTTTTCCTTAGCGTTACAGATTTCTGGGTGATGATTTCCATCTCATCCGATCTGCTGCCCAGAACTGAGAGCACCCATTTTCCTCTTTCAGTGTCCATGAAAATCCTTAGTGTCCTATGTACAAATAACTGCAGTTCTGATAACTAGTGAAGTATATTTCACATAACTAATTTGTGTATCCTCCAAAAACCATCTTTTAAAAATTTATTTAGTTTTATTGAATTTTTGTAAATTTCATACAATACATCTTAATCATATTTAGACCCCCCCATACATACACTCCATATACCCCCCACTGGATTTCATGCATTCTGTCATATGTGTTAAGGCCTATTGATCCAAATTTGTATCCCCAAATGTCCATCCACTGAAACCTGATCAACCTATCTACTGTCACTGCCTTAAAGGAAACCAAAGCTCCTTCACCCAGCAATGATCAGTTACCACAATGGTTTCTCAGCTAAAGTTGGGGCTTCTCACCCATTTCCACACTTCTATGATGGGTTTTTGTCTGGTTTGAGTTTGCATGTGTCTTGTGCATCCTGTCACCGTGGCTGTAAATTCATTTGACCAATTTCCCAACTGTCTACAAAACTCTGTTCCTTTGTGGTCTTCCACCACCCCTGGCTTTTACAGTCTTTCTTCCCCCCTCTTCCACAATGGTCCCTGCGCCCTGGGTGCAGATATGTGTCCTAGTCAGGGATAAGCACTCTGCAGTCTTTTATTCTCTGCACTTTGGCAGGTTTTCGCTTTCTGGGTTAGTCACCATTTGTTGCATGAGGACCCTTCACTGGAAAAAGTTGAGAGATGTATTAATATTCTATCTTCGCCCTGTTCTGCTGGGTTCCCTGAGCCTTAGGTATAGAGATTGCATTATAAATGTTTCACCTAGGGTTGGGAGCCTCAAGGCATTTTTCTCTACATTTGACCACTTGTGTAACTGCCTCCATCTGTTGTAAAAAAGAAGCTTCTTTGATGAGTGATGAGAGGTTTACATCTCTGTAAATACAGGGATGTATATTTAAAATACAGTAAAAAATTGTTTGTCTAAGGATATGGCAAAGGTAGGTTTTTCTAGGATCTATGACCTCTCCAGCCATGTGTACTTAGCTATGTTTACAGTACCACACGAGTTCCCTCCCACTGAAGGGGCCTAAAGTTCAATTAAACAGCCATTGACTACCCCCAAGATAAAAGTACTGCTACTGGGGCTGGAGAGATGGCTCAGCAGTTAAGGGCACTGACTGCTCTTGGAGAGGACCCAGGTTCAATTCCCAGCACCCACATGGCAGCTATGAACCATCCTTAACCCCAGTTCCAGGGGAATCAAGGCCCTCCTCTGAGCTCCATGGCATTGCATGACATGGGTGCACTCACATAAATGCAGGCAATACACTCATACACATAAAATAAAAATAATAAATAAAAAATATATTTTTTAAAGTACCTCTACTACACCAGTAGAGATTATTGGCTGGACTAGTTATTGTCATGGTTCATAAACTTTACAGCTGGATGGACTCACAGATTGGTATTGCTGGGCAGGGGGCGGATTACTACACTGTATTATATGCCAAACTATATTATAGAGCTATAGTCATAAAAATGGAATAGTATTGATACTAAAACAGACATGTAGGTCAATGGAACAAAACAGAAGACCCAAACATATGTGTTTGTAATTTCAGTCACCTGATGTTTCACAAAAGTGCCAAGGACACACACTGGCAGAAGACAACATCCTCAACAAATGGGTGCTGGAAAATTGGATCTCTATATGTAAAAGAATGAAATTAGACCCATACCTTTTATCCTGCACAAAAGTCAACTCCAAATGGATGAAAGACCTTAATGTGAAACCTAAAATTCTGAAACTTTTGAAAGAAAACATAGGCAGTACCCTAAGAGATACAGGTACAGGTGAGGACTTTCTAAATCAGACATCAGTTGCTCAGGAACTGATCAGTAACTGAATGAGACCTCATTAAACTAAAATCATCTGTTCAGCAAAGGAAACAGCCAATCTAGTGAAAAAGAAGCCCAGAGACAAGGAGAAAATCTTCACAAGCTACACATTGACAGATTAATATTCAGTATATAGAAAGAGCTCAAAAAAGAGAAAAAGAATCAAGAAAACAAACGAGTCAATTAAAAAACATCTTCTTTTTTTTCACAATATTCCATTATTCGGATTTGTTGGATATTTTCCTGATTGGATTCAGGCTATGCCTTTCTGGCAGTCGTACCACAAAGCTTAGATATTTTTGAGTTAAGAAAACAGCATGTGTTTACAAAAAAAAGTAAAATGATGATATAAAAATTATTATACTTGTATATTTGTTTAGGTAAACAAACACTTAGAAAATTTGATTTTATTTTTATCACAACATGCATTTTATTATTTTTTGCATTTTATACATCTTGATCATATTTAAATCCCTTCCCATCTTCTTAAACTGTGGGTCATGACACCACATGGAGTTAGAAAACTAAAGGTGGGGTCACAAAAATATTGGCAACATTAAAGAGTTTCTGGGAGATCCTGGCAAACAGCCTGAGAGGGTGGGTTCCAACCTCCGTCGGTGTAGCGGCAGACCACCACAAGAGTGCCTAGTTCTGGCCTCCCTCTGGCATAAGGACTGAGAACGCAGGGGACTGTCTGGGAGCTCCAGATCCTGCCTCCATGTGGTGGAGAGCTTCCCCTAGTTGCGCCATACCCATCCCCCTACCTGGGATTTCATGAGCCCCCTCCCCAAGGCTCCAGGGCAGACCTGGCTTTGGTAGACTAAGGCAGAGATCCTAGTAGACAATGTGAGAGGGTGGGCTCCAACCTCCATTGGTGGAACAGCTATAATCTCAACACACTGACAGACAGTGCCAGGTTCGAGCCTCCCTCTGGCATAGGGGCTGAGAACACAGCAGACCAGCTGAGAGTCCCAAAATCATGCTCCTCCCTTAGGGAATTTCCCTAAAGGAAATTTTCTCTGAGTTTCTGCTAATAGGGGTCCAAAACTTAGAAAGAAGCCTGAGTGTACCTGACTGGAACCTGACTTGGGCTTCTGTGGGTGCCTCTGAATATGTGTTCTGAAGCAATCAGTTCTCTCCAAATTCAAACCTGAGAGAACCTGAAACCTGTACCAACCAGCATTACATAACCAATAAGGAAAGGACCTAGGCACCCTGATAATACAAACAGAAGCTACTTCAACTTAATTCTCATATCAGAATCACAAACAACAAAAGAAATTCACATGCCAAAATCACAACAGAAAAAATAATAAAGCAGAAAGTGAAAACATTATGTCCCCACTGAACTTCACCAATTTTGTAGAAGAGTTCCAGAAGAAGAACCCCCTAGAGATAACCCAGGACACTTAATTGTAAAGAACACTCATAAACATGATCAAGGAATTCAATGAATTGAAAGCACACATGAGCAAACAAAGAACTAAAAGAAGATAGGGATAAACTTCTTAATGAATTCACAAAAGAGATAGAAACATTGAAGAAAACGGGCAGAAATGAAGAAGGAAGTGCAAAACTCAATAAGCCAACTTTCCCCTGGGAAAGCCTCACCGCTAGAATGAATGAAATGGAAAACAGAATATCAACTAACAGAATATCAACACTGGAGGATAAAGTTGAAGAACTGGACCACTCAAGCAAAGAGTATGAAAGTTTAAAAAAAAAAAAAAACAAACATGGAATGGAATATGCAAGAGATGTGGGACACCATGAAAAGACCAAACTACGGATCGTAGGAATAGAGGAAGGAGAAGAGTTTCAGGTTAACGGTATTGACCAGATCTTAAGATTACAGAAGAGAATTTCCTGAAACTAAGGAAAGACATCCCATACAAATACAGGCAGCACATAGAACACCAAATAGACAGGATCAGAAAAGAAACTCCTCATGACATATCATAGTAAAAACACTAAATGTACAGAACAAAGAGAGAATACTGAAAGCAGCAAAAGAAAAACAAGTCACATACAAAGGAAAGCCCATCAGAATTACAGCTGACTTATCAATGCAAACTATGAAAGCCAGAAGAGCCTGGACCAAGGTATTTCCAGTTCTACATGACAATAGATGCCAGCCCAGAATACTTTACCCAGAAAAAAATGTCTATTATAGTTGAGGGTGAAAGATAAATCTTCCATGACACAAAACACCTGAAAGAATACATGTCCACAAAACCAGCCCTTCAAAGAATACTTGAAGCAATACAGAGAGCACAGAGACAAAAAACTATACCAGAGGGGCAATGAAAGAAAATAAATAAAGGTGAAATTGAAGAAATACAAAATTAGAGAACACAAACAGCAATTAAAATGATGGCAACCAATACACATCTTTCAATGGGGCTATAGGGAGACCCTGTCTCAAAAAGACCAAAAAAAAAAGAAACAAAATCCATCTCTTTGCTGTCTGCAAGAAACCCATCTCATCTTCAAGGACAGGCACTACCTTAAGGTAAAAGGATGGAAAAAAATATTCCAAGCAAATGGCACTAAGAAACAGCAGGGATTGCAATTCTAATATCTGACAAGGTAGAATTCAAAGTAAAACTAATCAGAAGAGGTAAGGAGGGCCACATGATTCTGATCAAAGGAACAGTTAACCAAGAAGATATTACAATCCTTAACATATATGACCAAACTCTGGTACAGCCAAGTTCATAAAAACAATACTACAAGATTTTAAGACACATATTAACCACAACTCAGTAATAGTAGGGGACTTCAGTACCCCACTGTCTCCATTAGACAGGTCAACTGGACAAAGAATAAAGAGAGAGACGACTGAACTAAATGATACCACACATCAAATGGACCTAACAGACATCTTTCAAATATTCCACCCAAGGACCAAAGAATACACTTTCTACTCAGCACCCCATGGAACTTTTTCAAAAATTGACCACATACTGGGCCACAAAACAAACCTCAACAAATACAAAATAAATTAAATAATTCCATGCATTCTATTGAACCACAATGCAATAAAGCTCAAAATTGACACTGGAAAAAGCCCTGGTCACTAGACGAATTCATGGCAATTGAACAACACACTCCTAAACAATGAGTGGGTCAAGGGAGAAATTAAGAAAGAAATAAAAGAATTCTTAGAATTTAACGAAAAGGACAATACAACACAACACAACCTCTGGGACATTTTAAAAGAGGGAAGTTTATAGCTCTAAGTGCCTACATTAAAAAATTAGAAAGAGCCCAAATAAATGACCTAAGACTGAAACTCAAGACGCTGGAAAGGCAAGAACAATGAAATTCAAACCCAGCAGAAGAGAAGAAATAACAAAAATCAGAGCAGAAATTAATGAAATGTAACAAAGAGAACAGCACAAAGAATCAATGAATCTAAGAGCTGGTTCTTTGAAAAGCTAAACAAGACAGACAGACCCTTAGCCCAGTTAAACAAAAGAGTACGAAAGAGCAAATCCAAATCAATGAATCTGAGATGAAAGGGGAAACATCAACACAGACACCCAAAAGATCCAGACCATTATAAGGAAATATTTTAAAAACCTATACACTACTAAATTTGAAAATCTGAAAGAAATGGATGGATATTTAAAATCATGGGAACCACCAAAGTTAAACCAAGAGGAGATCAACAGTTTAAAGAAACCTATAACATATAAGGAAATAAAAACAGTAAAACAAAGCTTCCCATCTTAAAAAAGCCCAGGCCCAGAGGATTTAAAGCAGAATTCTACCAGACATTTAAAGAAGACTTCCAACCAATACTACTTAAATTATTCAAAATGATAGAAACAGAGGGAGAACTCCCAAATTCCTTCTATGAAGCCAGCATTACTCTAATACCCAAACTGGGTAGAGGCACAACTGAAAAAGAAAACTATAGACCATGTCCTTAATGAATGTAGATGCAAAAATTCTCAACAAAATACTTGCAAACCATACACAGCACACATCAAAAAGGATCATTCACCATGATCAAGTCGGCTTTATTCCAGAGATGCAGGGACGGTTCAGTATACGTCACAAGTCAAAACACATCATTAATCATATAAATGGACTCAAAGACAAAGACACATCGTCATCTCAATAGATGCAGAAAAGGCTTTTGACAAAATTCAGCATATATTTATGTTCAAAGTCCTAGAGGGAATTGGACTGGAAGGAATATACCTCAACATAATTAAAGCTATACAACAAATCCACAGCCAACATCATTCTAAATGGAGAAAAACTGTAAACATTCCCATCAAAATCAGGAACCAGACAAGGATGTCCACTATCTCCACTCCTTTTCAACATAGTGCTTGAAACTCTTGCTAGAGAAATAAAACAGGATAAAGAAATTAAAGGAGTACTAATTGGAAAAGAAGAGGTCAAACTATCACTTTTTGCAGATGATATGATCCTATGCCTAAGAGATCCCAAAAGTTCCACCACAAAACTCCTAGAACTGATCAACATTTTCAGTATAGTGGCAGGTTATAAAATCAATCTACAAAAATCAGTAGCCTTTCTATATACCAATAACAAGCAATTGGAGAAAGAATACAGGGAAATGCTCCCATTCACAATTGCTGATCTAACCAAAGACACCAAAGATCTCTACAATGAAATTTTTAAATCATTAAGAAAGAGATTGAGGAAGACACCAGAAGATGGAAGGAGCTCCCATGCTTGTGGATTGGAAGAATTAATATTGTGAAAATGACCATCCTAGCAAAAGTAATATACAGATTCAATGCAATCCCAATCAAAATCCCCATGACATACTTAACAGAATTAGAAAAAAAAATCCTAAAATTCATATGAAAGCACAAAAGATCCCAGATAGCCAAAGCAACCCTGAGCACAAAAAGCAATCTTGGGGGGATTACTATACCAGGTCTCAAAGTATACTACATAGCTATAGTCATAAAACAGCATGATACTGACACAAAAATAGACACATGGATCAATGGAACATCACTGAAGACCCAAACATGAGTACATGGAATTTCAGCCACCTGAAAGCCACCACAAAGGTGCCAAGAACACACACTGGAGGAAAGACAGCATCCTCAACAAATGGTGCTGACAAAACTGGATCTCCACCTGTAGAAGAATGAAACGAGAACCTTATCTTTCACCTTGCACAAAAGTCAACTCCAAATAGATCAAAGACCTCAATATAAAAGTGGAAACCCTGAAAGTATTTGAAGAAAATATTGGCAGTAACTTACAAGATATAGGTGTAAGAAACGATTTTCTAAATCAGACAGAAGTGCCTCAGGAATTAAGGTCAGCAATCAACAAGTGGGACCTCATTAAACTAGAAAGCTTCTGTATAGCAAAAGAAACAATCAAAAAAGTGAAGAGAAAACCCACAGAATGGGAAAAAATCTTCACCAGTGACACATCTGACCAAGCTTTAATATCCAGAATATATAAAGAACTCAGAAAAACAAAGAGTTGAGAAACCAAATGACCCAATTAAAAGTTGGGCTAAAGATCTAAACAGAGTTTTCAAAAGAAGAAATAAAGAAGGCTAAGAAACATCTCAAATAGTGTTCAACATCATTATTAATTAGGGAAATGCAAATTAAAACCACCCTAAGGTATCACCTTACCCCAATCAGACTAGCTAGGATGAAGAAAACAACTGATACCAAATGCTGGCAAGGATGTGGAGAAAGGGGCAATGCCCATTCACTGCTGGTGGGATTGCAAACTCGTGCAGCCTCTATGGAAAACAGTGTGGAGAAATCTTAAAAAACTAAAAATGAACCTACTATATGGCCCAGTTATACCACTCCTTGGCATATACCCAAAGGACTCATCCTATTGTAGAGACACTTAGGCAGCCATGTTTGTTGCTGCTCAAAATGTCCTGTAACTGTGGTGAGTCACCTGTCCTCTTGTTCATGGAGGCCATGGAGAGCCCACGAGATGGGCTTGAACCAGTGTCCAGTCTACAAAGAGGAGGGTCACCTCAGAGGAAACATCTCATCCATGCTTCCAAGTGAAGCCAGACATGGTTGAGCAGGACCTTTGACTTATCTTCACATAGATGGAGCTGGCAAAAGAAAGGAGCCAGGGGCTCCTCCCAAGCCCATGTGATCCCTGAGGAACAGATCCTTGAATGACCTTAAGTGTAAAAATAAATTGATTTATTTAGGCCAACTGTATGGTCTTAAACACCAAAAGGAAAGTATACCCAAAGAATAAAGTCATCAGTATATTTCTTTAAGGGTCACTTCCCAGACATTAGGCTTAAGTCCATATAAAAAGTTATTTAGACAATTATTTCTCATTGATGTTTTTGTTCCTAACCAGAAAGTACTGCTCAGATGTAAGACTTCAGATCTTGGTCTGCAATACTGTAGTGTCCACCTTTAGCTAAGGGAGACAACCTGCTATTGTTTTAAAATGATGGATAAATTTGTTTTCTCCTCCTACTTAGAAGCCTTTGAGGGGGAAATGATTCTAACCACTCCAACAGCCATCAAAATACCTACAAGCAAATCCTGAATCCATCACTCTAGAGTCCAGTCTTGGCAGAAAAAAGAAAAATGAGGAGGAACCCAATAGAGATAGAGGGATGCTTTTGGAAGCCCTTGTCACGAAATTCCAATGGATTTCATATGAACATTTGAAAATCGTTCTGTTCTTTTTCTAGTTCCTTGTCTAGAACTTGTAATGGTAATTACTCTTGCCTTTACTTCTCCTTCACATCCCCTATTCAGGATTCAAGGAATTTCTTTTCCCCCTAGAGATCAGAGTTATGCAATTTGGGAGTCTTTTAGATAGATCCACTGAAGGTGTACTCCAATTGCTACACCCTGTGTCCTTGTTCAGCATGGAAGATACCAGAGAGGTCTGTGTCCCGATTCCCTATCAGCAAGTTAGGTAATGTCTTCAGAGGATGGTGTGGTAAGAATAGGAGGCAGGAATTGGCTAAGCTGTTAGGGTAAAAAGACCCCAGAGAAAAGTAGCCAGTTTCTTGGCTAAAACTCACAATGTCCTTGGGCCCCTTAGCAACATACTACGTTCCAAAGGCCAAAAATGTCTAAAGTATTTAGGAGCTTTTATCTAATCCTTAAAAGATTTTAGAGTTACCTCTTCAGAGGGGGGAATGTTAGAGTAGCAAAAAGCCCCATTTAAAATAAAGAAAAGAAGAAGAAAGGGAACATGAAGTTATCAGAACAAAGCGAAAGGGAGATATGGGAGGAGTTGGAAGGGAGGGAGTGGGCGTGGATTTGATCAAAACACTTTATATGCATGTATGAAATTCTTAATAAATTATTTTAAAAACAACATAAAAAACTTCTGAACTTCAGTGATGAAAATTAATTCAAAATCAGCCATGAGTGAATCTGAGGTGTTTCAGCACTGCTTGCCTGTGTTTCCTGCTGAGACTTCACTGAAGCTTTGGAGCAGAACACACAACGCAACGTGCACATTCTTAGTTGTGCGTGCTGTGTGTGGCAAAACATGAGGCCAGTGAATACAGCCTGAAACACTTTGGCTGAGATTCGAGGCTACAGCACATTAGGAATAACAGTGTTTTAACT
>NW_008334003.1:5932439-5951303 GCF_000622305.1 Nannospalax galili
TATATAGTTTTCATTAGAACTTTGAACGAATACATTCCCTCTGGCTTATACCATCTAAGCATTATTTATCTCTCCTCTCACTCTCCCAGTATAACCCTCCTTAATCCCTCACCACTTAAAGTACCCTCTCTTTTCCTTGTTTCTCCTTAACACCTGTCCCCTATATCCCTCCTCTTGAGCTCCTTCCTCCCTTTATCCTCATGGTTCCTTTCCATTTTCCTGGCTCCTGAGGTTGCATCAGGAAATGGACTCCTGTCTAGAGATTTAGAGTTAAGATCCACAAATGAGAGTGAACATGTGTTGATTGTTTTTCTGAGTCTATGTGAGGCCATGTTACTTCATTCAGTATAACGATCTCTAGTTCCATTCATTTATCTGAAAATTTCTTGATTTTGTTTTCCTTTATCTCTGAGTACAGCTCCATTGTGTAGATGTACCACATTTTCATTATCCATTCATCAGTTGAGGGATATATGGATTATCTCCATTTCTTATTGTGAAAAGACTGGCAACAAACATGGCTGTGCAAGTATAAAAGCATAGGATCAAGCAGGAGAAGCCTCCCTTTGAGCTGTTAGTCAGGGGGTCCAAGAGACTCCCAAAATAACACAGGCTATTGCCACAACCCTTGACTGCCTCCCAGAACTTAAAAGTAAGACCCTATCACTGAAGAGAGGCCACAGTTTGGACACAGAACTTAGAGCAATTGAGCTGGAACTGACCTGGAAGCCTCCTCTCTGAAGACTAGCTCTCATGGTATCAGAGAAGACTAACAAGCTGCCAAGGGAGGGAACTAATCAGTGGTCATACCCAGCTATGAAACCTAATAAACAACGACTGGCCCAGCAAACTGTTGGTGGAGTGCCGACACCTTTATCTTGGAGGTAATCAAAAGCTGTCTAATTGGAATTAAGGCCGCCTCGAAATGGGATGGAACCCGTGTGTGATACTATAAACATAGTAAAATGCTGGCTTGAGAGGTCATAGATTCTAGAGAAAAGCCTACTTTTGCCATATCCCTAGACCAATGTAACTACTTACTTTATGCTACAGATGCATCTTCATATTAACAGACAAGTGTACCTTTTACTCTACATCAAAGAAACTTTTTTTTACAACACATGGAGATTACACAGTTACAGAACTGGTCAGACAAATAGAATGTCTCTGACATGCTTAACCCTAATGATACATCTTCAATGCTACCTCTACACATAGAATGAAGGAATCTCTCATCTCTCACCAGAGAAGTTTCCTTATGCAGTAGATGGTGATCAACACAGAAACCCACAATTGGCCAAAGTGCAGAAAACTAGAGGCTGCAGAGTGCTCATCCCTGAATGGGACACCTAATTCCAACCTCTGCCTCTGAAGGTTCAGGGGCTATTGCAGAAGAGGGGGCAGAAAGATTGCAAGATCCAGAGGTGGTAGATGACCACAAGGAAACAGAATCTTCCAGACAGCTGGTCAGTTGCTCGTATGAACTCACAGCAATGGTGACAGCATGCACAAGACCCATACAAACTCAAATCAGACAAAATCCCAGCCTAGACACGAAGAAGTGCATCAGAAATCCCAACCCAACCCAAGGAACTTTTGTCAATTGATGGCTGCTGAGAGGGGGAAAGACAATGTCTTACAGGGATGGGGCTCTAGGTGGGCCCAGTGGACAGACCCACACTGAAGGACGTTTGGGGACACAAATCAGACTCTATAAACTGCATTATATATATATGATAGTACTTTAAATTGTGGGGGGGAAGTGGGGGGAAGTGCAGATAAGGGAGGGGATCTAAATATCATCAAACTACATTGTATCATCAAACTACATTGTATTAAAATTGCAAAAAAATCAGTTTTTAATATGGTAAAAATAATTTTAAAAAGCCAGGCGTGGTGGTGCACCCCTTTAATCCCAGCACTCGGGAGGCAGAGGCAGGTGGATCTCTGTGAGTTCGAGGCCACCCTGGTCTACATAGTGAGTTCCAGGTCAGCTGGGGCCATAGGGAGACCCTGTCTCAAAAAGACCAAAAAAAAAAAAAAGCTTATTACAAACACAAACATTAGATCTGCTCGTGATCAGCAGCGCTACACACAGGGATCCATCTTGTTCTTTTCTAATACTTTAAAGGTAAACAAACAGTGCTTGTGTATTACCAATGAGACTTTGTTTTCAAAAAGGAGATATCAATGTTTCCATTGTGGGCAGAGTGGCCATTGTGGGCAGAGTGGCAAGGGACCTGGTCAGACTCAGAGCTAAGGAATTCCAGATGCAGAGTTTCCCCTTTCTGGTGTGTGAAACCTTCCTCGGACAATTATTTGACCTGTCTCAAGCTCCATTTCCTCATCAGGAGCATTGGGATAATGAAATTTTCCTTGTAAGTTTGCCACAGAGATCAGAAATAAAAAGCATCATTACATAGTGGACTCCCTGTAAATGATAACCATTAGTATGTGCTTTTTGGTTCACAGCAGATTTCCGTGGAGAAAACAGACTTTTTAGAATCCAAGGAGATCATTTTAGTCTGTTCACTAATGCAGGCTGTTTTGTGGGTAGCATAGAACCAGTGAGTGTCAATTAGATTTATCATATCTTTATATTGCTATCGCCCCAGCCCTGAGCTCATATTGCACAGCAGCCTCAAGGATGTTTATTATTATTACTTCCAAGAAGTGATGAATAATTGATAACAACCACGCACTCTGCTTTTGTGTAATGTTACTCATCTGTGGGATTTGAAGGGTTAACACGTTTAGCTCTTTTCTCCTTATAGTTCTCGTTCTAGCTAATATTTTGCAATGACAAAGAAGTCTTCAAATAATGTATGTCTTTTTCCAGAAATTTCCAAAGGACATCTTTTTGAATCCTTTGTTAACAGAAATGTTCTTATCATGTTTCCACAGGTTGGTACTTGTCAACATTTGGCATTTATGTAGTTCCATCAAGAGGTTTGCAGGATCGACACTAATGTATACAGGCTACATGGGCACCAGACACTGGGCAGACCCACATGCATGAACCTCATATTTGCTGTCCACCATTGTTGCCTACTAGGTTCCAAATGTAACCTCATTTCTCATTTTACAAGCCTGTTGGTTGTGTGCTATCATATTCCTGTAAGGAAGTAGGAGCCTTTTACAGGAAAGGAGATGATGCCAGGATTTAAACCCTAATACCAAGATTAACACCAAAAGCAACAGCCATCTCCATCTATTGATGCCTAACCTGTGTTTTATATTCCATAATTCCACAGGCTTTGGCATGGCAGATCTGAGATAGAAACTGCTATTCCTCTCATTTTTAAGCTGTTTCCCAAAGCACCCAATTTCCTCTAAAAGCAGATGACTTTGGACATCTTAGGCCCCTTTGCTGTTCAGAGCCAAGCATATGAATATGGCATGTCCTTCCAGC
Source organism: Nannospalax galili (assembly GCF_000622305.1). Lineage (NCBI taxonomy): Eukaryota > Metazoa > Chordata > Mammalia > Rodentia > Spalacidae > Nannospalax > Nannospalax galili. The sequence goes on from NW_008334003.1 coordinate 5,935,852, forward strand.
TTTCCTGACAGGACCTCAGTCACTCCAGGCTGCCTCTGCAGTACAGTGCCATCTGGATTCTTTCTTTCCACAGCGATATCCAATGACCTTTAGGCCACATCAAAGAAAACACAAGCAAACTTTTTGAGGGCGTACTTTCACGTATGCAAATAAGGACAATGGCAGACAATCTGACATAGATATGTCTTTAATTAATACCATCCACTCAAAACTTTGCATCACAATGGATAGACCTAAGAATTTTGAAATCAAGTCATCATGTCTGCACAAGATGAATCACAGCTTTATAATGATACTGCCTAGTCAAGTTCATTAGTCTACAATAGTGATATTCTTTCTATTGCTTTTATCCCAAAACACTTAATAGCAACTTGACAAGGGGTTTCCTACCTCATCCTCACCTCACCATCAAAGCAAATCCTTCTGCAGCTGTTTCTATTTGTCTTCATCTTAAATAGTAGGAAAATACTTGTGTCCGGTCCTATTTTAAACAAAATCTCTTTTCCTTCTTAAGGAAAACTTGATCTTCTAAGTGCCATGGAAATGATATACAGGGACCAATGACATCAAAGCACTGCCATATGGATGGGCAAGTCACAGGAAGAGCTTTTCTGCCCTGGTAGAGATGACCTCAAGAGCAAGAAGTATGAATCAGAGACTATGACTGAGAAATTATGTACTTATGAGGTAATCAGTAGTAAGTTAAATAACTGTGCTTCTAATGGAAGCAGCTGCTTTGTGATTCAGCAATCTGAGAATCAATGAGCCTTGTGTAGAAATGTTCCATAAACAAGACCCCAAGTCTCAGTTATAAATATAAACAGTGAAATGCAATTTCCCTAAAATATTGACCATCTATGCCGGCTTCCAGTTCCTTCCACGTTTTTTTTGTTTTTTTTTTTTTTTTAAAGAGCTGTGTTTATTTAACTGGACATCTCTTTTACCAAAACACAAAGAGTTTTATTTCTTCTCATTTGCTTTCAAATACCCAGATTAGATCAGAAGCAGATTTTCAGGGGAGGATATTACAAAATAACAATAAAACCTTCTTTTATAAGGGGTGACTATATATTAAATATATAGGGATGGAACTATAACAACACCTGAGGCTGTAATAGCAACACAAGCAAAAATGTTTTCATCTCATAGGTCTAGTGAAGAGACAAGCTCATTATTTGATATAAAGACCTATACTTGTTTGTGTTAATATTATTTCCCCTAAACTAAAACTTTCACAAGTTCATATAGTGAGATTTTCTTTCAGAGTAAAAACCCCATCAGTACCATTCAACACAAACATCAGATGGTATAACTAACACACGGAAGTGACTACTATATTGCCAATCTGCATCCTAAAGACCCATTCATTTTCTTCCATTACACAAAAAGACATAGTTCAATATGTGTGTGTGTGTGTGTGTGTGTGTGTGCGCGCGCGCTGAGAGGAAGAGACAGAATCAAATCATGAAAAAATATTAACCTTTTGTTCATTTCTAAATGTCTTAAAATAACCACTGTCCCTAAGATCAATGAAGAAGAAAGATCGTTTTGTTTTCTACCGTTTGTGGTCACTATAAGGCTCATAGGCTGCCATCAGAAATATCACCTTCCTAAGACTATGATTTCCTGGCATGGCACACTGATTATTAAAGTACATTTCATGAAAGATTACCCATGTTTCTAGCAGTATATGTTAGGTTATAATATTATGTTTCAGGTGGTTACTGAATGCTTCTATCCACCATCCAGGATTTGGTTCATAGACACCCAAAGAATTTAAACTAATCAGTTAGGCAACATCCTTAAAACTCAGTATTCATTCCTGAAAAAAGAGCAAAGAGGCTCACCCATCTCAACTGCTAGCTACAGGACCCAAAGAAAAAGTACAGACAATGGCCAATGTATTTAGAAATTAAAGATTTAATTACAACTACTTATAATTCCAGCATTCAATGTCCATATAGTTGCCAGAGTGAGGAACTTATAAAGAACTGAAATATTGTACATTTCATAGAAGGGGAAAGAGAGAGAAAGAGAGAGACAGAGAGAGACAGAGAGAGAGGGAGGGAGGGAGATCCCCACAGAGTTTATTTTAATCATGCAAATCTACAGGCACTACACACATCCAGTGGCGGAGTACTTGTAATGTGGTTACTGCATTGAAAAAGTCGGTTTCATGTTATTGAATTCTAATTAACCTTAATAGGCACATGTATCAGACAGTGAGATCCAGGCCTATAATAATGATCTATGATAGAAAGTAAAGGCCTTGAAGAGTTGCTGAAAGCTCTTGCAATGTGATGGTGATGAAACACTTTGAATGGTGGCTGGGAACTTTGGACACTGAAAAGTCCCAAGATAAGAAATAAGAACAGGGAGGTGAACAGGAATCTTCTCCCATGCCCTGCAGGTCCCAGGATAGTCTTTGTTTTCCAAAACGGCCACATTCCTTTCTGACCACAGTTACCTTTGTACCACTTACTTATCACCTGTGTGCTACTCGCCCTTTGCTTGCATTCCTCACATATGAGTGTAAAGGTCCCAAAAAAATTGAGGGAGGGGCTGACACCTTTACAGAATGATCCAGGTGCCAGTCCACTAGCATAAAATTAAACTCCCTCTCCTTACCTGACTTTGGCTGCTGGTCTCTGTTTTTTCCATAACAGCTCTTTTGCTTCCACACATCAACAATATGGTATAAATTTGCAAGAACCTCTGGAAACATACATTGGTAACGAGAAGATAAGAAAGAAAGGGGACCTTTATTTTTTTCTAGAAAGTTATTTTACTATACAAGACCTTTCAAGCCCATGCTACCAGAGGATGATGGGACAGGTTAACTTTCTTTTTTAACTATTCAAGTGCTTCTGTTGCTCAAACCATTTCCCCGACAGCAGCCCAACCCACAAGCATTCACAATATTCAGAAGCAGTCACCTTTTATTTCAAGGACATAAGACATGAGAAGTCTTATTCTAGAACCTGATTGGTTCTTGACATGACATTGAGTGCCTATAGTCAGTGCTGGCTTACTAAAATGATCCTGTACCCCCAAAAACCAATTGAAAATTTTCTTTTAATAGCTACATGTTATATAGAATTAGATTAAGAAGATATTTTTTTACTCAGAACAAAATGAAAATAAATGTACTTTACAGATAAGTAACAAATGCTGCCAATGTAAAATGCAGCAGGTAGCTGGTGGTTCTCACTCCTTTCTACCCCACAAATAATGACACATTCGTTATTGTGACAGGTGCACTCAATATAAATCATTTCCTATATGTGCTTGTGTGTGAGCATGATTTGAAAAGTAAATGGCATAAAGAATAAAGAACTATCAATAAAAAGAGAAATACAAGGAATGAAAGTGGAACAAGCTATCAATCAGAAAGTTCAGAAGCCAAATCATGTAATGAGAGCCTGCCTCTCCATACCAAAGTGGATCACTCACTGAGCTCCAGTCAAGGAGCCTGGGCGGTGTTGCAAATAAGTGAACCTGGCATGTGTACACTTGCAAGTAGTTTGTTCGATCTCTTTCAATAGGTATCAATGAAACCAGCTGACCCCATTCTTTCCCTTTATTGTCTCATCCACACAGTGTACATCAAGTTGAAACAAGTCTGACGTGTGGTTGGCAACCCCCCAGATTTCCTCATCTCTGGCCCCAAATCCTAATCTATATTAAGAGACAGTAGAAAGAAAGCAGAGCTACTTAATAAAAGAAGCTACTTGTCATTTGGGGGGTCCACACTCAGGGAGGAAACCGGAAATGTGCCTAAGGTCATAGAACTGGTGATTGGTGAATTAGCATTTAAAGTCAGGCATCCTGATTCAGTGATTTGGTGTCTAGGATCTTAATCACGCTCTAAGGCTAGCACCATAGATGGTTAGTAAATACTTTAGGGAGAAGAACCAGGGGTCTGGGGAAGAAGGGATTGGAAACAAAGGAGGGAAGGAAGTAAATCCCTAAATGAGTATTTCTATGGATTTCTGTCTTGTAACACTCAAGACATGAACTTTATTCCTTTGGGGAGTCAATTTTAAGAGTTGCAAATGAGGGCTGTTTTTACTGTTCAGTCACAGTGCATTTAGCATACAAGATACCCTGGACTTGATCCCCAGTATCACTAATTAATTAATTAAGAATTGCAAATGAAAATGTAGTTTGGATTGTGGTCATTCAATGAGATCATCTGAATCCTGTGCCAAAAAAATTAATTTAACAGTGCTGAGATTGCTATTTTTAGCAAAGTCTGCTTCTAAATGTAGCCTTCGAATGGCATCTGGAAACCTGATTGTTCCCCACACTGACATAAAACTTTTTTTAAATAATAAAAACACTAAATTTTTAGAACAATGTGGTTTCTGTATTAAGGAAGTATCCACTTCCTTTCTGGGACTCTGAAATACTGGCTCCTACTAATCAGAGTGCCTTTATGAATAGTGATGGAAAGCCAGAGTGAGCTCCCTGGGGAGACCCTTCACATACCTCAGAAGACACTGCCAGAGGAAGCAGGAGCCTCCAGCAAATGGAGAAGCCTGGAATCTCTCACCTGGTTTCCACCATCTTGCTTGGCAGGTTTGTATAAATTTTAGCCATAAGTATAACGGTTGCTGTGTCCTAAGGGGCTTCTTAACAACTCAGTCACACAGAAAAGGCTTTGAGTGTCCCTAGCACAAGTCCCTTTGGGGTTGGGGAAGGGCAGGATAACTGAAGGAAAAAGTAAGAGTGGTCAAGGTCTCAAGCACAGCTGCTAGGAGAGCAATTATGGGTGTAATGAAGGCAGCTCTCCCCCTGGAATAAATAGAAGTATTGAATTTAGCTGTGAAATTTGAGTACTTAAAGCGCACATCTGTCAATATTAACATAAGTGAAATTATGTAAATAACATCCCAGAGCTTTGCTTCCCTATCTGTGGAATGGGAAGAACGATGCCTGCTCACAATTATTGTGGTTAGTTGGGACGACATATATAAATGACCCTGGGTCAGCTCCTAATATAAGCAATCACTCAATAAATATTCAATTATTCATTCTACAATCCTGGAACACTTCAACTCAAAAGACAACCTGCTTAAGGGCCTGATAATTCATTTAATCTGTTAACATAGTAAATATTTCTGTCTGTTTAACCAACCACACCATCTCCAAACATGCATGCAGATTGATGTGCTTTAAAAATAAATATATAAAAAGAATAAACAAACACAGTTATTTTCCTAAAAATCAGTATATTTATAGGTGAAATGGCATTCAACAAACCTGGTAGCTTGGTACGGGTGCCAGGTACGTGGCTCCATGAAAATAGACTTTAGCATTTTATTAATCATAAGACAGCATTGGATTTATTTCCCACCTGACAGCTTTAAACACACAGTCAAATGGTGAGTTAATTAAGTGGCAGTGTCCACGTTACTCAAAAAGATGAAGCAATAAACAGTTCCTGTGGCAGATTAAATGCTGGAATGAAATGGAGGCATCTTTTGATAAGCCACTGGAGAGGTTGCTGGATAATTTCTGCTCCCCTAGAATCTGAACTGTTGCTCCAGAGACCAAATCACCTTCAGATTCAACAAGTACTGATGTGCTTGTCAAGTTGTGGTATACACAAGGTGAAAGAATCAAAGTATGGTGTGTGTCTGTGTGAAAATGTCACCATGAATGCCGTTTCTTCTTTCAAGTTATACATGCTAAACAAAGAATCAACCAGCCTGGTCTACACAGTGAGTTCCAGGCCGGAGATCCTGTGGGGGGGCGGGGAGGAATCAAGAAGGTGTAGGCTTCCAGTTAGGATGAACATCTGACATTTTGATGACCCTTTGGCTCTGAAATGAACACTCTAAACTATATTGTTGAGCTGATGAATGAGAAGATTTTATTGAAATGATTTCAGATAATATAGGAACGGGGGGGCGGTGATTCTCTGATTCCTCAGAAAATAGCAACTAGATTTCTATTCTGTCCAGTCCACAGCCTCTATGCTGTACCAGCAACTCTTCTCACATCTCATTTAAACCAGTCCCTCTTAAACTTTTTCCAATCACAACCCCTTTTTGCCCAAGAAAATAGCATGACCCCAGGCATATAGATATGTAAAACAGGTTGCAAATCAAGCATTACTGAATGATAAATCATACAGAAAGCTATTTTAGAACAATGCTTTGGCATACATACAAGTTTATAATTTATTAAAAATGAAACCTAATTTGCATACCAATTAGATGGATGTGCTTATTTATTTTCATATAAAGAATTAAATCTCAAGCCACAGAGCCAGACTGGAGAAACTTCCCTTCAAGCTGTGGGTCAGGGTAGTCCAAGAGACTCCCAAAATTGTACAAGCTACTGCCCCAGCTCAGAATTTGAAGGTAAGGCCCTATGGATGAAGACAGGACATACTTTGACACAGGACTTGAGGCAATGGAGCTGGAACTGACCTGGAAGCCTCCTCCCTGAAGACTAGCTCTCATAGTTCTCTGTAAATATAGCCAAACACACATGGCTGGAGATATTTCTTACTGCATACTAAATATGGATCCTTATATTTACAGACAAGTTTACTATGCACCACTTATCAAAAAATCTCCTTTGTGCCACAGATGGAAGAAGAGTTCCACAACTGATCACACACAGAGAATAAGTGTCTGAGAGATGCCCAGTCCTAAGTGACACATCTACAATGGACCCTCTACACCTAAGGCTCATGGAACATAGTGGAACAGGGGGTAGAGAGTACTAATACATCCCTCGACTCTCACTAGCAAAGCTTCCTCATACAACAGGGTATGATGCACACAAAGGCTGCCACCACTGGCTAAGTTTTAGAGAACAAGAGAGTATAGAATTCGTTCCTGGGCAGGACTCCTATATTCAACCTCACCCACCCATGGCTCAGAGACCGTTGCAGAAGAAGGGGGCAGAAAGATTGCAACAGCCAGAGTTGGTGGATGAATATAAGGAAACAGAGGTTTTCAGGCCTCTGGGAACTTGCTCATATGAACCTGCAAAAATGGTGACAGTTTTCATAAGACCCACACAGACTCAATCAGGAAAAATCCAGCATAGAACCAGGGAAATGGGCAGCAGGCCCCAACCTTAGCCAAAGAACTATTGGTAACTGATAACTGCAGGGTGAGGGAGAGTAGATATTCTCTAAGGTGAACTAGACTCCAGTGAATGAACTTACACCCAGGGACATCTGGTTACAAATGCTTGACTGCATAGAACTTAACATATATGACACAATACATGAAATGTGGTTGGGGGTAGAGGCTGTGTGGGGTGTGGATAGAGAGGGGTTCTAAATTTGGTTAGAATCTATTATATGAAATGCAGAAAAACTCAAAAACATACATTAAAATTTTTTGATGAAATTCAAGTCACCAACTAAAGAGCAATTTTTAAATTCAAAAATTCTAATGCAATACAATCAAAAGTCAGGTTAATTTGATACTTAAAGGCAGAGCAATAATTGTAGAAAAGTATTAAAAGTCTTTGTTTTCTGTAACTAAAACATTACGGTTCTAGAAGAGCAAAAAGCATTGTATGTATGGCCAAACACTGCAATTCATAACATGCATCTCTGAGATGCCTCAGGAAGTGTTCACTGGTATTACATGTCTTTATGGCAGGAACAGTGCAACATGTACATGTTGTGTGCTGGGGCCCACGGCTGTGGTGTGATCATATGATACAAGCAGGGAGAATGCTGCCAGCACCATCAGGGTTCACTCTACACTTGATTTTGAGCTAATTTTAGATTGTTATACATTCAGAAACCTCCTATAGTCAAATTTTTCATGACTTTCACATCTATGCCATCCAACATGGTAACACACACTTTAAGAATCTATTATCAGGGACTTTGGGAAACCTACTCTTATGGCTGAACAATTGATAGTTTCTGGGAGATGATGAATGTCCAGTTGTGTGCCCGCTGCTGAGCCCACCAGGCTCCAGTGGGTAATCCATGGTCACATGCACAGCCCTGGTTAAACTCAGTGGATCACAAAACAAAGTGAATAGGCATAAATGTGCTGAAGAAATTTGTAGGGAAGACAGGGTGGAGTAGGCGGGTGTAATAAGAGTGCAAGAGGGTGCAGAGTGAGAGTGGTTGGTGCAAATCATGTAGCTATGTGAGACTACCGAAGAAAATTTTAATTACTAAAAATAAGTAAAAAAAACCAAAAAAGAAGCTATTATGTTTTCCAGTGAAGACTTCCTTTTATAATTTTTAAATCTTTTATAATTTTATAATGAGTATTGTATTTGCATTATCTCTACACCTCCAAGTCCCCCTCCAACTCCTCTGATGGTCCCCTCCATCACAATTTCTTGTTCTCTTTTTTGATTACCATTGTTACATATACACACATGCATTTATAAATATAGATGATAGATGATAGATATATGATAGAGAGATAGATAGCTGATGATAGATAGATAACGATAGGTAGATGATAGATAGATAGATAGATAGATAGATAGATAGATGATAGATAGATAGATAGATAGATAGATAGATAGATAGATAGATGATAGGTAGATAATATAGGTAGGTAGGATGATAGATAGATAGATGATAGATAGACAGATAGATAGATAGATACACACACATAAGATAGATAGATAGATAGATAGATAGATAGATAGATAGATAGATAGATAGATAGATAGATAGATAGATAGATAGATAGATAGATAGATAGATAGATAGATAGATAGATAGATAGATAGATAGATAGATAGATAGATAGATAGATAGATAGATAGATAGATAGATAGATAGATAGATAGATAGATAGATAGATAGATAGATAGATAGATAACATAGATAGATGATAGATAGATAGATTGATTGATAGATAGATAGATAGATAGATAGATAGATAGATAGATAGATAGATTATAGATAATGCACTAAGTCCATTTAGTGGTTCTGTGTACATGTGTTTAGGGCTGAACACTTGGGATTGGATAACCCATCAGGGAACTCATACCTGAAGAAAATTGATTCACCTTCCTTCAGTATCCATTGATTGCCTGTAGCTCTTCATCTAGACGTAGGATGCTGTAAAATATCCCCCATTCATATTGGCATGTCAACTGGCTTTGTTATTAAGCAGATCTTGTTAGGCTACCACACTATGGAGATTTCATGGGGGCAGCTCCCCTGTTTTGTCTAGAATGCATCACCTAGCAGCATTATCTATCATTAGCTCCCTCTTCTGTGATATTTCCTGAGCTGAAAGTGTGGAGGTTGCATTGTAAATATATTACTTAGGGCTGGGCACTCCACAGTCATTTATTATCTGTATTTTGATCAGTTGTGGAACTTTGTAATAGTCTCCATCTTTAGGGGGAAAGCATTAGTTTTCTCTATTGGTAGCTCACAATGTACCCTCTGATACTGAGAGCTAGTCTTCATGGGATAAATAAAACTGAGGTGGCATGAAAAACCATAGGGAAATGTATTATTTCATAAATCTATTGAAAATACACACATAACATATATATGAGTGCATGTGTGTAGCTGTAGGCTAGACAACAAAAATTACAGTACTAGGCAAGGGAAACTTCCATTTGAGTTGTTTGTCAGAATAGTCCAAGAAATGTCCAAAATAACATGGGTTATTGCCATAGCCCTTGATTGCCTCCCAGAACATGAAGGTAAACCCCTATTGCTGAAGATACAACATACCTCGGACACAGGACGTGGAAGAATTGAGCTGGAAGAAACATTAAATAACTCATTTCTCAACAAGAAAGGAAGAGAGAGAGAGAGAGAGAGAAAGAAAGAGAGAGAGAGAGAGAGAGAGAGAGAGAGACCAGAGAAAGAATTATTAGAGCTGTTGAAATGGCTGAGTGGATAAAGTTCACGTCATCAGACTTGAAAACCTGAGTTTGATCTCTAGGACACATAAGGTAGATGGAGAGAACTAACTCCCACAAGTTGTCCAGGGTGACACACATACACTAAATATATAAATAAATAAATAAATAAATAAATAAATGAAAAAAAAATATAATAATAAATTAAACTGGATACTAATCTGTCATCTACATCTGCCCTACTCCAACGTCTTATGAATTGAGAAACTAGAGATTTCCTTCTTTGCTCTGCCATGATAGTCTTTACCGCAAAGAGACAGAAATCATCCATGAGATAGAATTCCATTCTTGGAGAAAAAAGAGAAGACTGATGAGGGTAGGAAAGGGGCCAGGCAGAGCAGATGGAGCCAAGACGCCTTCATCTTCCCATGTTTCTGGGAGTCATATGGTGAGATATTTCAATTATTTGTGCATTTTTATAATTTATGAATTCCACATAATCTACTTCTCATAACAATTTTGCATACTATTTTACTTTGATTTCACAAGTGAAAAACTAAAAAGATCAGAAATCGCACATATATACATATATATGTACATATATATGATATATGATAGAGGTCACAGAGGTAGGCTGCCAAACAGCAATTTGAATTTAGAATTCTCTTATGTGATAACTTGAACTTCTACTAAAAATGTCCTTACCTTAAAGCCATGTCCTTGTACCTGGATAGGCCCATGACTTCCACAGATAAGATCTAAAGACATTTGGGTGCATGAATCAATGGAAAAGTAGATCAGATTATCAAAAACATTCCGAGTGCTTCTGTCTGGGAAGGGGAATGTTGAGAAGATGCAAAGAAGAATTTTCTGATTTTGTTCTCGATGCATTCATATTACGTAATGTTTTATTTTGATAATGTATTAATGTTAAACTTCCAACTCAAAGAGTAACAGAAAATTGAATTTCCACCTTATAAGAACACACACTTAAGGCATTAGCCTGGGAAAGATTTGCCGAGATTTTGAAACAAATTTCCTCAACAATAAATAACAAGGCTTTTATTGCCATATTCAATTTTAATATTAAGCTGCTTAGCTAAATCCTGCCCTAAAGTGTTACTAGTGGATGTGGATTACAGATGGATGGAATCCACTATTTTCATTCACAAATATTAAGCATCTGAGACTGTTCTTTCTCATTGTTCAGACTACTTCTTCCAGGAGGTGGGAGATATTGGGGGAGTATTAGAATAATCCAAGAGTATTTCCATTGTGACATCTGTCAGTTCGTTAGAGAATCATATGAAAGAAGACACTTCCCTGTCACGGTTCCTCCAGAAACAGCTGTTCCCTCAAATCGTTAGTTGCACTTGGAAGAGCAAATTCAAGATTTCTCAGAATTTAAACACTGTGGTTATCTTCTTGGCACTCTGCCAATTCCTAGTACACATACACACACACACACACACACACACACACACACACACATACACACACACACACATACACACACACACACATACACACACACACACATACACACACACACACATACACACACACACACATACACACACACACACATACACACACACACACATACACACACACACACACACACACACACACACACACATACACACACGCGCACATATGGGTATGTAAATACATGAATTAACCTTTATCATATTTTAGTTCAGATATGCCTTCCTTTTTAATATACTTGCATTGTTTCAGCCATTGTGGGGGAAAACACCATTTATCATAACTAACCATTTTGCTCAAAGTCATTGAGTTAGGTAAACAAAAGAATTAATTCATTTGTTTAGATCCTTGGGCTCAAAATTTCATATTGCATTGTCCAATCATAGATCAAGTAATTTCAAATGAGGCACGGAATAAGGAATCATTACGCTCTCAAAGTGCCCTCCAATTAAAATAACGGTGCCTGTATCAAGAAGATGGCCTGGCAAAACATGTAATAATCAGGTTTTAGTTGTCTTATCTAGCATTTGGAATGAAAATCTAACATTGAGAAAGTAATCCTTAAATATTGTCTCCTAACAAAACTCCACCTCTCTAGGATCATCAGAATGGCTGATAGTCATGTTTCATATCTCAAGTGTTTTGTTTGATTATAACAATTAGAAAACAAAACCAAAATATAGCTTAAAATGTATTTAAACAAAATATAGTTTTTATTTTCATTGCATAAACAGTGAGTGTAATGCACAATTCAACCACTGCCTTAGGCATTAGAGATTCAAAATGAGTTAGATACAGTGGCTCCTCAGAGAGCCGGCAGTCGAGTAAAGAAGAATACCGTGAAGCAACTGAATTGCCAAACGGCTAGTAGCTGCCTGTAGAAGAATCAGTAAGCATTTGTGAATGTGATAACTGTGCTGATGTAGGTGTAGAGGGTGAAAAGAATAGATAACGGTTAAGGGCGCTAATCCCAAGGCAAGTCCTAAGAGCGCTGAATTATAGGTATGCCTCATTTGCAGAGCCCCCTCTTCACCAAGTTCTGTAATCTCATTCCATGAACCCCTAATCTCTGGCTGCTGTTAACTGTTAAAATTCAGGTAGATAATTTTTGCTAATTTTGTAATCAGCAATGTGCTTTGAATTAAAAAAATTGATATTGAGGGTGGAGTGGGAAATAGAAGCTTTCAGCTCTAGTTTCTCAGCAGGTCTATTCCATTTGGATTTTTAGCCTAGTAAGGCAACACAAACTGTGTTCTTATTTCTAATAAAGTAGCAAAAATCTCCCACCTGGAGTGAGCCAAGTGAGAAATACTTGCAGTTCCTGTATCTGAGGCTAATTTTGAAAATCACATTTATGTTGTAGTCTAGAGGCAAGCGAAGTCATCACAAAAACCTGTGCAAACATTATAGACTCACTTTCAGAGTTCATATAACTGTAAGAGGAAGCATATCTTTTCTAAGGTATATCTGTAACTTATAGCTAGCTTCTCAGAACTTATAGTTGAACAAGACACCCAGAACACGTTTATAGCTCCACTCTCTTCCACCCAAAAACTTTCTGAAAGAAAAACAAAGTATAAACAAACCAGGACAAAGAAAACAAGAATGGTCAGGTAAGGTTTGGGTTTTGTTTGCTTGTTTGTTTTTTTGTTTTTGTTTTATTTTGTCTTGTTTTTTGAGACAGGGTTTCACAGTGTAGCCCTGGCTTACCTGGAACCCATTGTGTAGACCAGGCCGGCCTCTAACTCACAGGGATCTGCCTGCTTCTGCCTCCCCAGTGTTAAGATTAAAAGCATGTATCACCACATCCAGCAAGATGAGTTATTTTAACAAATAACAGATGTCAACAGAACTGAGCAAAAGTTTGAGTAGAAACACCATAGAATGTTGACGTGCTATTTTTAGTTTTTAGAATTTTGTTTTTAATCATAATTTTAAATAAAACTATTTTATGAATGGTCTATCAATGCAATTAAGCCAATGTATTAGATATGTACAAATATTTTAATAATTATGTAATCCAGGCATTTTAGCTGTTCATGATGTACTAAGAAGTGTACTATTTGGGGTGATGACAGACATGGACCACTCTTTGAGAATGACATTTTCACAGAACAAAACGGTTGTGAGGATGAGATTATTGCCCTACCTGCCAATACTATCACATACACAGTGCCACTCTGTAATTCAATTTTAAAGAAGTCTTCTTAAGGTCAAGGGGAGACGGGAGAGGCAAAATGATTTATAAATGTCGAATCTAAATAGCGTGTGTTTGAATCTCATCTGGCCGCAAGCCAACCGAAATCCCATGACTAGGACTTCTGCAGGGAAGGAGCTGATGTCCTCAGTTTAGGAGCATTTCTCTGGATACAGCCGAGGACTCCCTGCTCTGTTCCGCCAGCCTTCAGGAAATGTGGACAATCTGTAATCCATACCATTTACACACATACGTACAATTCTGTATTAGATATTAGAGTCATGCATGCTGCTAACAAGCATTTACCTTAAAGAAGAGTATGTGAAGAAAAAAAGATAGTCCCCAAATGAATTACTCTGTTAGTCAAACTGGCCCAAGGGAGCGAAAGGATTCAGCTTGAAAAAAAGTTTCACTCATCCCTGCTTCCAATATACAGTCTTTCACAATCCAATCAGATATGCAGTTACTCAAAGGGGCAAGCTTCCCAATCCAGTTCAAGAGAAGTCAGCGTCTTTACTCGCCCTGGAAAACAGTTTAAAAAGTTGTGCTGGAGACAAAGACCTGGGATCCACACTGGACTCTTCTAAGCAAAGCAAACTCCATCCCCAGTGGGAGGGGAAATGACTGCCAGCTCTGTGTGGGAGTCTTCTCTTTTGCTCAAGAGATTAGCATCAGGTGCAGGAGTCAGAATTGCCCAGTATTAGCATAGCTGAGTGCCAGACGCACAGCCGAGGGCATATGCAATGGACCACTGAGAAATGCCAACGGGCGGGCAGCAAAGAGTTAGACTGTTGTCAACCAAAGAGGTATGTGGAGGACACATGAAACAAGATGCTGAAAATGTTTAACTGGGCATTCCAGGAAAAGGCTGTCCAGATAACCACCAAGTACGGACAAGCAGGCTCCGATTTTTCTGCTGACCTGAAGCAGGTAAGAAATCATGAAACATTTGAAGGAGTCAAACAAATGACAAACAGGAAATGCCAAATACATGTAACTGCAAAAAGGAAATTCCTAAAAAAACTAACAAAAATAAAGCAAATAGAGATTTATATAAATAAAAATGAAGCAGATAAAGATTTGTATGAAAATAAACAAACATTAAGAAATCAAAATAAGGTTTGGTTTTGGTTTCATTGCCAGTATGATGTTCAGGTGGCAGCACCACAGGACCAGCCTCAGTGACTGTCTGTGGCCACTGAGTAAACAGTGAGCATGAAGATGGGGAAGGAGCCTGGACTTCTAAAACAGATGGAAAGAGACAATTAGTACATCCAAAGCACGTTTGGAGTCTTTAGGGAACCGTACCAGGGGCGCCGGGAACACAGCAGAACAGAACGTTTGTCTTCTCCTCTGTAACTGCTTTCTTTGCCGTATCTGGTGCTGAGAAATATCTAGCTTTTCCTCCATTGTTTGGGGGAGGGGTGGTCACAGCTCGTGCTCCAATAACCCAAGTTCAGCCACCCATTCTCCACAAACCAATTAAAGCATCTAGTTTAACAGTAAAAAGGAGAAAAGGGAGAAATATACAATGCGGCCATGTTGGGAAGAGGAACAGAGATTCGGTGACCCCCCGAAATCCATCCTTGGGGTCCTGAAGTGAAGCTAGGGTTTAAGTAGAGGGCCAGAGTTATACATCTCCAAGCAGCCCCCAGACAAGATGTGGTCCTACCCATCATTCAGTCCCTCCAGCAAGGAGGTCAAAAGTTGTCAGCACTACTTGAAGTCTCTTTTCAAGAGAAAAGTTTCCAGCTCTGAGTGACCCAGTCTTTCTCTTCCCTTACCATGAGAATCCTAGAGAGATTCCCATATCTATTGGGCTTCCATGTTTTAATAATCTAACAGCCAGATAGAAGGACACAAGTATCTCTTGAAAATAAAACATCTTCATCCTTGCTAGGCTGGTTAAGGTAACAGTAGATGATTTTCTGAC
>NW_008334003.1:5951337-5972287 GCF_000622305.1 Nannospalax galili
ATATGTATATATAAATATGTATACATATATCCTTAAAAATAAGTGGATTAGAAGGGAAGGATGAAATGTGTATAACACAATTACAGTTTGAATATAAGCTCTACTCCAGAGGTTCGTTCACTGAAGCCTTGGCCCTCAGTGGGTGGTGCTATTTTGAAAGTGCTGTAATCTTTAGCTGGTAGACTGTAGCTGTGACACTAGGTCGCTGTGGGTGTGTCCTTGAAAGCTGTATCTTCCTCTGGCCATTTCCTATGTTTTCTCTCAGCTATTTGGCAGCCATGAGGTGAACAGTTCCACTCCACCACACCCTTCCACCACGATGCCCCCACCACAGGTCTAGAGCAATATCATGAGCTGACCATGGACTGAGAACTCTGACTGAATGCAAAGAAATGATTCCTTCTTTAATTTGTTTCTTCCAGGTTCTTGCCATACTAGCAAAAGGTCTGACTAATTCAAGCATTACCACGTGACTGTTAACAATTTGTATATTTTTCTTCAGAAAGAATGGAAAAGTAATTTCATGTGTAGATTCTTGACCAGAAAAACGTTAGTATTTCTCCATAAAAATGTAAAATAAGGACTAAAGCATGTGTCTGAAAATTGAAAGATAATCAAACTGAAGATAACCTTAATACTTGACTTACTTAGATCACCTTTAGTTAACTAAATGCACAGAGCTTATAAACAGATCCACACCAAGCTTAAAAAAGTCATACAGCACCCAAATGAATTCAGCACAAATGGTCAAACAAATATCATTAAATATACACAGTCCTCGGAGGTCCTATTTTTACCCCTAATAGCCAAATAAAATGAATTCATTTCCCATCCCTCACACTGTGTGGAACTCCACACTGTCTTAGAGAATCTGTGGCTTTGGGTGAGGGATTGATTACTCTCATTATTTCTCTTTATAATTTTCTGCACTTACTGATTTCTTGGTAATTTCTCATTATCCTTTCTTCTGTGCCTGTTTCTTTTTTTCTTTCCATTCACTGATATTTAAACTTGGCTGTTGTCTAGCTTCATGAATCAAAAATTTCTGCCACTACAACGCCAGCTCTTATGTAAACTGAAAACCCAAAGGCATCTAGAACACAAAAGCCACTATCAGATAACAGAGCTAGCTTCACCAGATAGCTCTGCCCCTTCACCACAGTCATCACAGGATCATGTTTAATGTCATAGACCCACACTTTGCAAACATACCCCTTTTGTCACATCACAAGGCCTAATAAACTCACAAATTTGCTTTGAAATGATGTTGCATTATTTCACTTGATATTTTAGCTTTCAAACCCTTTCCAGATCTACTTTAAACACTTTTACATGCAATCCTGAAAAATATGCCTTATGATGTTTTGCTAAATAAAATGGCTGCCAACCTCATATCTTCAACTCTTAGGACTCATGAAATCAGACAAAGCCTCAAAATTAGCTTTCCTTTCATTTAGACCACACTGAATTCTTCTTCAGAGATCCTGCTCGCCTGTGAGGAACACGCTTTAAGCAACAAGCTCTGAGAACACCAGCTCCTAGCGTTAGTCTAGAAAGTTCAAGAGCCATAGAGTCTACGAACCTGAGGATTACAGGAAGTCTTAATATTTTTCTAGTTTCCATATTTTGGGAGAAACACAGAAATATGGAAAACTTCTCGGAAGAAGACAAACACTAAGACTGCCTACAACCCGAGGGAACTGGTGTTACAACCGCTTCACATTTGGAGCAGGTGCATAGAGCTGTCATGGAAGAGACTGCGCTCAGATGCTGAAAGGACAGGGGGCGGATTCTCTCTGGAGCAGTAAGGCAGAGGCACGCAGGTCGTTTGCAAGGACTTCTGCCTCATTGACTCCGGTTTCCTCCGGGGCCCTTCCTGGCTGATCTGTCATCTGTGGTTCAGGAAGATCGGAGTCATTTTCACTTTCTCCCTTTTGCCTCCTGGCTCTTGCTACCTTAGGACAGTGTTTAGCTCAGAAGACAGCTGGCCACTGTCAGTTCTGTGTAGGGTTATGAAATACAGCTCTTCAGTGTTTATTTCAGAGACCGTTTTGAAAACACTCGTGTTTGTCTTCACCTTTGACTGCCTGGACCTCTGTGTTTACTCAGTATTTAAAAAATGGAAAGAGAAAGACAAGAGACTCTCTGTGCTGCGAATGCTCCTCAGAAAGCAGGCTGCTGTGTTTGGGGAAAACAAAAGGAGGGCGTGGAGTGGTTACTGCTGTCTGCACCACCCCTCTGGAGGACTGGTATGTAATGAAGAAGCATCCGAGTGAGATCATGGCCACTTCCTGTGGAAGCCCAAGCCGCGTGACAGCCCCAGCCCCGTGGCCTGGCCTCTCTTACTCACTAGCTCTCCTTCTCAAGAACCTTCAGTGCTTCCGCGGAGGCTTCTTTGATTCTTTGGTTGGTTGCTTCTGTCAGGTGATCTAGATGATATTCCTTCAGAAGCTGTCCTCCCTGTCATGTTCCCCCCTTCTTCAAGCCTTCCCTTATCTCTCTGTAGAGAGAAAACTCAGTGAAAAACAAATATCTTCTAGCTTGAAACCAGACATTCATGGGTGGAACTGCAACTCTACCTATTCAACCAACTACCTGAACAGGGTCCTGTGGTCTGTGACCAGTTCCACAGTCCAAAACTTTTTTCTCTATATCTTTTTTTGGGGGGAGGGGGGACAGGAAGGTAGAACTTACCTGACCTTTTCAGGTGGAGAAGAAAAGTTATTTCATAAAAAGACAATAATACAATCCTTAAAGGCAATGAGAAATTTTTTAATTGGGTAAGGAAAGGCCAGGTCAAAAGCTTAGTCAGAAAAATACTTACCTAACAATCAGGAGGACCAGAATTCAAACCCCAGAACCCACACCAAAAAGCCAAGTGTAGTGAGTACTTGTAAGTCTAGTGCTGGGGATGTAGAGACAGGCAGGTAGGTCCCTGCGGCTGAGTTGTGGGTCAGTAAAAGACGTTTCAAATAAAAAATGTGAGGTACAACATCCAAGGTTGTCCTTTAACCTCCACACTCTGAGGTACGTATATGGAGAGAGAGAGAGAGAGAGAGAGAGAGAGAGAGAGAGAGAGAGAGAGAGAGAAGATATAAATAATGTCGAGATGGTTTATACTAAATCTTCATTTTCCATTATTTTAAACTGAGATAAGTTGACTATTCAAGAATTCTCAGAGTCCGTCTCTTAGCTGGAATAAGTAAGGCTTGAGCCGCTGGAATGACCCATCTTTAGCATCAGAGTTGAGTTCAGTGTCTAGTTCTGCCACTGGCTGGCTGATAGAATGTTGTTTCTTCTGTAAAACAACGTGAACATGTCTACTTTTAAAGATGTTATAAGTACCAAGTGGGATAAGTTTTACAAGGTTGTAATTCCAGAAATAAAATAAACATTTAATAAACACTCATTTCTGGGCATTAACCAACTATAAGTTCACAAGGATTTTCAACCAAAAAGGTCGTCTTGGGACCCAGCTGGGGAAGCTTAACATCGTTTAAAGTTATATATACCAAATTTTATATCCATATTTACAAACCGAGCCACGCAGCTTTTCCTGCAAGAAACCACAAGCACCCAGGATGTGCTGAAAAAGCACGGAAGGGCTCGAGCACTGATGCAGCCTGTCTCCTCCTGGACTCTTCCTTTATCCCAAGGCCAAAGGTAGGGGCTGAGGCAGCAAGTAGCAAGTTTTTGTAATGGAGTCAGCGTGACTAGAGCCTTGTCCTCGTGCATTTTTGCCTTTATTTTCTCAGTTTCTTCCTTGGAGGTCAGGGACACTTGAATTTTTTTTTAATATACAGTTTCACTTCAAAAATGGCAACTGCAGTGGAAGCCCCAGAATTGAAATTGAAAGAAAGAAACTGTTTCCCTGTGTCCTCTCTACTCTGCAAAGGACACTTCCAGATCCCGGACGCCGACTTCTCCTTGTTTTAGCTAACACTGCCCTCTGTTGGAAAATCGGCACATGTCTCCACCGGAAAAAGTACAGAACAGACCCTATAAGGATAAGCAGAAACACTTCAGTAAAACTAGTGGAAAATTGTAAATATCCTGTCCTAAAACGTTCAGGGACCCAGCCTGTCCTAAAACATCCAGGCACCACAAAGGGGAGCTGAGTAATGAGAGACCTCCACAAAGTCCAACAATACAAAGATGAACCAAATTCAACCTTTCTAGGAGATTTTTTAAAGAAAAAAATGCACATTTTTATAAAGGAGCTTTATTTTAAACTTTTTGTTTGTAGTTTCAGCCCTCAGTCTCATTGTCAAAAGCAGCTGAGGCGACTCATGGACTCCACTCCTGGGGAGTCTGAAAGGGTCACTGCCTGCTTGCAAAGAAACTGGAAAGCCCTGATCTGTATTCAGCTTTGAGGGATTAAAATGCTTCTGACTGTGTGACTGTCCTGGCAGGAATAAAGATAATAATAAGGAGAGACATTTGCACACCTCCTTTCGGCTATCAAATATTCAGACACTGGACCCCAAGAAATTAGGATGTCCCCAGTAGTCTCCTGCTGGGAGAAATAAAAGGATGAAACCTAGTACCAGCCAGAGATGGAACTTGTCTCCAGGAAGGAGATTTCATACAGTGCTGGCAATTTGTCAGACCACCTTGCAAGAAAAACCTGAGCCCAGGCAATGATGTACAGGACCACACCTCGATAAAGGCTGCTTAGAGGTGAGTGTCTTTTAACCCTCCAGTTAAGCCTAAGCCTCATGTCAGGACCCTGAAGATGGAGTTGGAGGGGAGAGAGTATTGTTGCCCTCTTTGTTCCCCTCCCACTGTGTCCACATGGAATAAATCTCCTTTCTTTACTTTTCACTGCTGCTTATCAATTTAACTGACCTATTGAGCGAACCTAGCTTGTTAGGGTTGCTAGGGTCCAAGCTCTGGCCCTAACAATCCCAGTAGCAATGAGAGAGAAAGCATGAAACACAAGGCTTGCTCTTGCTATAATGTCATCTAATATGGCTGCCCTAGTGACATGTATTGTAATTTTAAAATTATAATAAGCATTTAATTCCCAAGCAAACTGCTAAGCAAAACAAGGCAGACCCAGTGACTTGGTGCCCACCTCAGGCTTTTTACCATTTCCAAGAAGAACATACAAATACATATTTGCAGAAACAAAGAAATGAAAAGAAAAGAGTTAACCATGTAGTAATAAAACAGAATTAATGTACATGCTAATGAGTGATGGCGTTCGATAAGCAAGGGCAACATGAAACTGAAAATTAATCCACACAAACAGTGCTCAAATATTCATGGAATCGCATGTGGAATCTTCAGGAGGAATACAAAAGAATCTCTCCGGAGAACATATCTTCAGCTATGTTAAAATCCTTAGTGAGCAATCTAACTGCAGCCATATACTCAGTTTTAAAAGAAACTCACAGCATGCTTTTTATTATCCTGTATATGTAATGGTTCTGTGGATTGTCTCCTCAGTTTGTTCAATTGCTTTGACTCCAGCAAGAGCATGCCAGACTCTCGAATTAGAGAACGGCCTTCAACAATGTATTGCATCTGTAGCCACTGAGTTATAATACCTTTTAGTAATTCCAAATAAAATAAATCCACTGGAAAGTCTTAACTAACAACTAGAATGGAAGCTTCATTTACATAAAAAGAGTATAATCTGATAACCCATCTTAGAAGCAGATCTATAATAGCACCACTTACTCCATAGATAACCAGGGTATTCTAATAAATAGCACTGTGCACCCAGGAAGGCTTTTAAACTAATCAACCAGTCAAACCCTGCTCCTGGAAAGCCTGCTCTAGAAAGAGCAGGGGTAAGTGGCTGACAGTGGGCAGCACATTCCTAAGGGGAAGAGGAGCTGGGCTTCATCACACATGCTCACTTTACCCTTCCCAAATTAACTAACCAAGTGTCACCACGTCTCTAAACATAAAGCGGTCAAGAGCAAAGACATGACAAGTATACAGTTAAGATGCTCATACACAAAAATATGGAAATAGGAGATCTTTTCCCTAAAACCCCTACCCTCGTCCTCTTGGCTGAGTCAGACTTAACCACTAAATCTATAGCAAACCACGGGTGTATTTATCCCTAAAGAGAAGATAATTATGCTTCCATCATCTTCATGAAGCTGTTCTACAAGAGCAGCCCATAGATTTCAGAGCATTCTCTCACAGGCACTGGTGAACGGCTCAGATTGTTTTTCCCAAAGTAGAGTCTGGCCTATATCATTAACCAAATCAGTTCCAACATGACTTTATATGGGGGGTTGAAAATGCAGACCATGCTGGATTACCCATTTCTAGTTTGTCTGCCTGTAGTATCTTCAGAGCATGTCAGATAATTTGCAGTAAGTTTAAATGGCAATATTAAGCTATAGTAGAGGGGACTGCAGAGATGACTCAGCTGTTCTGAGTGCGTACTGTTCTTGTAGAGGAACTGAATTCTGTTTCCAGCACCCATGTAGGGTGGCTCACAAATGCCTGTAACTCCAGATCCAAAAGGATTCCACATCTCTGGCTTCCACAGGCACCTGCAGATCCCCGCAAACAGCCATAAACACATACACATAATTCAAAATAAAATAAATATCTTTAAAAATATAGTACATAACAAAATGTAAACAACATATTATCAGATTATGAGAGAGAAATTAAAGGACAAAGTAGAAACTCGGTGATGCCTGAAAGATGGAAGAAATCCTGCCTGGCTCCAGCTTCTTTGGGCTGTTAGTTGGTCAATGCCCGGTTTGGCTGCTTTTTCCCACCGTTAGCCTGTGAACTTCACTCCAGAAGCTGTTCTTTTAGAGGTTAATTTTGGCACTGTTCCACTTGTAGCATCAGGGAGAGGAGTGTTCTCTAAAGAGAAACCTTATTTCGGAAATTTTAGAAATGGGCCATTTGTGCACCCTTACTGATGCCAAGGCCTTAACTGTCTTTTCCGTGGACTTTATTAAAACCTCTCACTTCCCATCCTCTGCTATTCCAAAGTGAATGTGGGCTCTTTCTAGTGAAGCAACACAAGGCCCCCACACAGGCATGCATGCTCAAAGTCTATTGGCACTTACGAATTTCTTTCCTTCCATCTGGGCCTCCTGAGGAAGATTCCTCTGATGTAGGTAAGTAACCAATCCAGACTCAACTTGAGGCCCCATAAAGGAAACACCTGTTGAGAAATGAAAGCCACCTACATCTGAGCACAGTACCTCCATTTTTCCCTTGCCCTGAGAACAAAATGGAATTTGGGGGCAGTCTCCCTCAAGACCTGCATCTTGAGGTCCTGCGTTGATATTTAAATCTAGGAAACTCTTAGTATTCTGTGGCCCTAGAGAAGCCAGGAAGCTCCCTTATGGTTTTGAAACAGCAGCGAATACTAAAAAGACTTGAAGACACACTTTTCCTAACATTTTTACCTCCACCTGAGCTACAGCCCACCCTAAAACCCTCTCTTGCTAAAGATACGTAGCTTGCTTTCTTGCACAGGAAACAGTACAGAAGACAAAGTAAAGTATATTGTACTTGAGTTCCTGCCACCAATGTACCTATCCAGGGAGACCTCTATGGGTCACCTACCACCAGCAAACTCTTTCTAGCACTAATATATTCCATTTACATAAGACTCATGTGGGCCCCTTAAACACCTTCATAGCCAAGTGCTTTTATAACAGCTCTTTACTTAGTCAATTGTCAAGGTCAAACAAACATGTGACAGGTTTAGACCATAACATTCAAAAGTGAACAACACAGCTATAAAACTCCTGACCTAGTAAAGCCTCTGCAAATTGCCAAGGCCAGAGTGTCCTTCAGAATCCAAAAGCCTTTCTAGGTATACTTTGGTCCCGTATTTTGAAGTTTTTTATTTTTAGTTTTTATTGTTGTGAATAGAACATAAAGTGCTATAGTCTCTAAGAAATTGCATACCTCTTCTTTCTCCAGGTTCTGAACAAATGGAGAAATAAAACTGAGATAGCCAAAATAGCTAGAGCTTTATGATTGAGAAGAGCCAAGTTGGAGACCATAACCTAGTGTGTCAAACCCCATTCCTACAACAGGATCCAAGAACTAGAGAAGATTTATTCATCTTCATACAATAGTGATGGTTTTCCCTGACACCAAGCTAAGCAAATTTTTCTTCCCAAACGTGGCAATCGTGGAAGCTACTCCCTGTCTCCAGAGGGAAAATGATTAAAGAGGAAAAGAAAGAAGAGAATCTGTTCAGTGAAATTCCATTCACATGAAAATCAGAGAAGTCTAGAAAAATAAGTATTCCCGCAACACTGAATACAACGAGAAAAAGCTCACATTGGCTGGTGAGACTCCACAGACCATCGGTGCCTCTGCCAGGGCCCTTGTCCCAGTGATCTTGACTTTTCAGCACTCAGCACTGTGCTTGGCATACATATATCTCTTAATGTCTCACCTTTAAAAAGATTTATGGCAACACTGAAGTTTGAAAAATAACCCATAAAGACATCCAGAACTGTTGAAAAGTGAGAAGAAAATGAGCTCACTCTACAGAAATTATTAGTATTCAAAGACATGACTTCCAAGATGACATTATTTTGAGAATCTGACACTTAGTTGCTACTCAGTGTGATCAGCTGTCATCACCTAGAAGCCTCTGGGCACCATCTTATCATGTACTTGAAAAGGAGAGTCAGTGGAAATGTTTGGGAACCAGCACTGAAAACTACTTCAGTTTGTTCATGTGAATACGACATGACATAGGAGGCAAGGGTGGATGGGAACAAGAGGTACCACAAGCCAAAGTACGAGAAATTCAGGAGAGACAGGGAGGTAGACAGGGAAGCAGACAGTCTGAAAAATAACAGGACCTACATCACGTCGGAATTGAGCTAAAGAACAATGGGAAGCCATTAGAAGTATTTGTTGTTTTGAAGGTTGCCAAGAATAACACAGTTAACCACTTCAGAATGCCTTGCTGTAGCCCACGATAAAGCTGAGCTTGGTGATGTGTGTGCAGAACCATCTATCTTCAATAAGGACATTTTTGAGAGAAAGCAAACACTGTTAAAAATGACTCCATGACCACAGGCACTGACCTGGACTGTCCTTAGCAAAGTAGGACTTGATCCTCACAAATACCCAAACCCACAACCTTCTGGCCCTGTTCTCTGACCAGCACTCACACTGTACAAGAGGCCATATCCTATTTGGCCACGATGAAGCCATGACAGCCAGTCTAAAGATAACTCGAACAATTTCCTTTCACTTCATAATCCTTTGGATGCATATTGTAAGCCCATAAAACTCAACAGCCCATAAAAATAGATAGCTTGATTTTCTAAAACTCTCTTTTAGCACAACTGTTCAGTATTAACCCTTTTCCTTTGGTTTCACTAAAATGTTAGGGTGGTTTTAACAGCACATTTAACATACGGATTCGTTTTGAGAAATTTTAGAAATATGAAAATGCCTTAGGTTCATTTCGTAGAACTACCTCTCCATCAACATTATGTAGAGATCAAGGCTATTTTGTCTTGGGTAATCCTAAAGTTTTCTTGGTGTTTTTTGTTTTGTTTTGTTTTTCTCACATTAGGGTCTGAAATGAATGAGAATTTTAAATATAATTTATTATTGGCAATTTTAAGTAAAGTATTAGAGTGAAATGTCAAGCTCTGGTTTATTCTCATTGTGTGTGAATAATTAAAGCACATTGTAGGACTTCCTTCCTTCATGAAGACTTTTCCCAATACAATGGTGGCTGATGCTGCAATGAAAATGGCAAGACCTGACTGCATAGAGAGCATCACTGAATGGTATACATAGAATACAAAGTGCATATGTAATCTAAATCATATACAGAATATGTAGAATTTTAGTTTTCAATTTTTGTCCTCAGTGTTTTAAGATAATTATCTGCATCACAAAGAATGCCCATTTTTAAATTTTTAAATAAGAAGCTGGTGTTTAATGTGCAGAAAAATCAGCCTATGATTTGTTAAATGCAGAATCTAATGTGCTAAGAGTAGGTCCTGAGACTGTACACTTGTACAAAGTCTGCAATTTTGAAAGAAATTGCAACACAAGTTTGTATTCCAAGTCGCGTTCTTGTTTCATGGTTTTATTGCAGGTGGCTCTTCTTTCCAGTGTTAGCTGTGTGTTGAGGATATGACTGCTTTTTTCTTTTGTACCAGGCTCTCACTGTGTGGTCCCAGCAGTCCTGGAACTCACTATGTAAACCATCCCAGACTGGCTTCTTTCTCCGTGATCCTCAGCCTCCCAATTGCTAGGACTAAAGGCACCACATCCAGCTCTGACATGACTGCTTTTTACAACAATGAATTTCTCTTGAGTTCTCCAAAAGTAGGACAACAACTCATAGTTCCCCCTCCAAATGGGTTCTTTGAGTAAAAATTGTGGGAGCCAACTAAGTAGTCAGTAGGAGTTGAATGAACCCAGGACTACATGTGAAAGGCCCATGTCCTCAGACCCACTGTGCATTATAAATACGAAAAAATGTTTTATAATTCTCATTTGGTATTGAGATAGAAACAGTTATTCAGATACTCAAAATGCAAACAGTATTTATTTTTCTTGTTGTGCTTCTGATGTTGAGCAAATCATTGAATCTTTCTACACCCCTATAAGAATCAAAGAGATAGCATCAATCAGGCCTCTCTTGATTGTGAAACTCTGCATATTCTCTTTTTATCCCTCCTTCCATCCTACTCTTCATTGTCATTGAAAATATCATTGATGTCATCATCTCCAATATTCTCCTACAGACCAGTCATTGTCCAAACCAAGGGTATATCAAAATAATCAGTAAGAATTTCTGAAAGATTCAAAGGCTCATTCTCAGGGTTTGTGGTCCAGTGGATCTGAAACAGAGCTTGTGAATTTGCATTTCTAACAAAAAATTCCAAGTATGGTAACGATGATAATGCTCCAGTCCACACTTTGAAAACCACTACTTAAAGCATTTATACAAGCAAAATTAGAATGCTTTGCAGTAAAAAGTAATTAGGATGGCGCAAAGGAAGAATGGGCACATAATGTCAAAAGCAACAGATATTCATACAGAAAGCACATTTCCTGACAGACTTCATGAAGTTTTACAAGTGCGTTTTTAGAGCTCTGCCTGACCCACCTCACAGATGAATCTACTTTGCAAAAGCCTCCCTGCCATTCTGTGCATGCAATTTGGTAGCAAGCGCAGCAAGCGACCACAGCATTACCACTCGCCTCCCAACAAAAATAGGCTGCAAAAACCATTTTTCTCACTTTGATGAACTACTCAAAGCAAAGCAAACTTGCTCTGTGGAAAGCATAAGCAAGCAAACAAACTATCCCATAAGCAAAATCAATCCAACAGCACTATATGCTAACTTTAAAAAAAAAAAAGCCTAGTCTAACGATGTAGTCATACATTACCTTCAGAAGGCAAGGAATGTATTCAAGACTACAGCCTCCTCCTTGATGTGTAGGATTCAGACCACAGGTTTTCTGACCCTGAGGCTTTCACAGTAAGAACATTACGATGTTCTAAATGTCCATTCCTCTTTTACCTTTTTATGTAGCTAGAAAAGGTAAAAGAAATCATACATTGTTTGTATTGGCCAACCTATGTTCTTAATTTCCTTTACAGCACATATCACTAAGAGGAAATTCTAAGTACCATTTAGTCCACTGCTCATGTGAAATCATGCCTTTATGTTGACCCATACAATGGAATATATTCACAAACATACATACATAAATATGATTTCTGTATAAAGGCATGTAGATATAGATCTGGATAATGAAACTACACATATATGCATTCATGCACGTGAACGCCCCTTCTAAGAAACACCAAAAATGTTGAAAATGGAATAACATATAATTAAAGTTGGAAACATGTCTGTGCATAATTCAAGGCTTCCCAGGAACATCCGGGGATTAAGTCACACCTATGGCGCTGAGTCAGCATCCATCTGACAACTGCAACTGTATTTGCACGGGAACCCTTTCCACACGGTGTGTGGGATCCTCCATGTTCTATTTGGAGATCAGAATTATCAATATTCCTCTTTAGACCATTGTAATCAACACTGTTTCTTTTTTCAAAGATGATTTCAAAAATAGTATGAAATATTCAAAATGGTTTAGATGAAAAAAGAAAAACAATGAAGCAGTTTGGAGATGATTGAGTCTTTTCCTTCTTGGTTTACAGAAAGACATTAAAGCACTTGCCCTACAGCCTTATCAAAAGCTTTGGTGGTTCTTCTTTATGTCTCTGCTCTGAGTACTACATGGGAATTTTTTTCGGCAACTGTATATGAAGAAGAGGTTTTGTTTTTTTTCTCTTTTTTTTTTTCAGTTTTGTTGTCATGGTAACCCTATATTCAGGTTGGAAGGCTTTATTGAATGTTTTTGAGTAGTTCTCCATCACAGTTTTCACTTAATAGATTTTGATGTTCAAATGTTTAAATATAGCATTTTGTCTCTGATAGTGTTGTTTGGCATTATATATGCACACACACACACACACATACACATGCATGCAAATGTTGTTTAGTACCTACAGGAAAGGGAGTTGTTAATAAGTATGGTGTTTCTCTCTTTTCTCCTGTTCTTGGTACATAAGATTTTTCTCTTACTGAAAGCAAGGAAAGGTACCTAGATGCAGCCCCAGATACAGAGAGAATAAATGATCTCTTCTTAGACCTCAAAACAGTACCACAATGTACTTCTGGAAAGACCGTAATTTTTCCCATTTTTTTGTCTATTCAAAAGGATGGAGACTGAGATGCTACAGGCTATGGTGTACCAAGACCCAGACAGGATCGGCAAGAGCTATGAGAAAATAACCAACAGGGCATCAAAAAGGTGTTGATTGTTTGCCCTTTGTGCCCCTTCTGGTTGTCAGCATATCTGAAGGCATCTTCTAAGGAATGGATGTGTCCCATCAAGGGTGACCAGGGCTTCAACATAAAAAGAACTCGGTTGTTAACTATGCTAAAAATGACCCTGGATCCAATAAAGGCTTTAACATGGTGCATTGTAGTATTTTTGAAATATCTAATAGTGGTACTCAGACGTTCTTTGAGGAAGGGTCACCACAGCATGCATTGGGAAACGATGCTTTCTAACAAACACATCCCTAATAGGCTTCTACTGTTAAACATGTGAGTGAGACCAGAAAAAGATTCGCAAGTAGATCAGCAAAGTGACACTTCATTCACATCTTGCCCTCCTCCATACACTTGAACAGATCAGAGCTCACCTGAGGGAAATGACAGACCCCTTCACAACAGGCCCTTCATGTGCTTGAAAATCACCTCCAAACTGCTTCAACAGGTACTGGGAAGGACAGAGAACCATGGGAAGGTTGACAGGGAGGCATATCCTAGCTGAAAATTCTGTCCTGAGGGTGAGTGTTCATGGGAGTTCATCCCCACCAAGCAGGACATGAGTGGCAGGGAAATGTGAAGGACTCCACCAGCCCCATCTGTCAAAGCCACTGTTTTCCTCATGCATATATTTTAAGATGTAATGTAAGTATAATATTATCCAACATAGTGACTGTGCTAGTGGAAGCCTAGATAATTTTTAATATTTTATTTATTTTTGTTTCTATGTGGATGAGTGCATTGCCTACATGTATGTACGTGTATTCATGTGATGCAATGCCCATGGAGGATAGAAGAGGGCATTGGATCCCCTGGAACTAGAGCTATGGATGATTGTTAGCTGTCATGTGGGTGCCAGGAATTGATCTTGGGTCCTCTGCAATAGCAGTCACTGCTCTTAACCCCTAAGCTATCTCTTTAGCCCCAAGAGTGAACGCTTATGCATTGCCTCTAAAGTACTCACACATAGTATTGCATAGTATTCTTCAACCAGAGGACTTCGCCACAAGGTGAGCTAAGAAAGGGAAGGGCAGTGGTTCTTTGCGGTGGCCAAGACACTCCCCATTAGACCAGCGCTCATCCCCCGAGTGCTGTGAGTGTTGGCTATTAACCTTTACGGCTTCTCTTTCTCTGAGAACTTCCCTCAGCACTAACTAGGCCATTATACACAGAGATAAACAGTCCTGCCTGAGACTGTCCTAGTATGAAAGTTTCATATCAGGGAAAACATCTCAGTACCCAACAACTGGAATGACTGGTCTTTCCCACCACCAACCTTGTGATGAACTGATACAAGGAGCATCACTGGGGGTCACCATGAGTTGCAACCCTTGCAGTTACCACTCCAGAGTGCAACTTAGGAGGTGTCAGGAATTAGCCACCTCCCCTGCATTATACTGCTTCCTTCATCCACCTTTTCCTTTGAACACTCCTTCTGTGAATCCTATACGCTCAAGAGCCCTAGCCTCCTAAGACAGGAACACCTCAAAAAGGGCAGCACAGCACAGTGGAAAGTGTTAGGATTCGCCACAGTGCACATGCTACATATTTTTTTTCTGAGAGACATGTGTCCTTAGGCAAGTTGATAAAACATTTTACAAGTTTCTTCATCTATTAAATGATAACATGAACATCTGTATTATGGTATTTTTTCATTATTTAAAAATAAAGAATATTTTGGGATTATAGTCAGTGTTCAGTAAACGGTGCCTTATAAAAATCTTCACAACACATCTAAAAGTGGTTTTTCAGTTGAAGGAACAAATACTTAATGAATATTTATTACATGAACTGACAAACCCTAGGCATTCTATTGTCATAATTTTAAAAGCCATTACTGAAAAAAAAACTCTATTAAAAATCTAATCTTGGAGATGGATGTAAATTTTTTAATAATCTCACTAAACTATAGGAAAATTCTGAGCTGATCAAGATTTTCTCTAACTTTGAAATGTAATTTCTTGAGGAAATAATTTTAAAACGTAATTTCTTGAGGTACATAGTGCTTTTTAGGATAGCCATATTATTTATTTATTAAATATTATTTATTTTTATGTGTATGAGTGTTATGCCTGCATGTGTGCAAAGCACACCTGTGGCAATCCAGTGCCCGTGGAAGACAGAAGAAGGTGTCAGTTCCCTTAGAAGTGGAGTTATGGACAATTGTTAGCCACCACATGGGTGTTGGGATTTGAAAGTGGGTCTTCTGCAAGAACAGCCAGTGCTCTCAGAGATGGCACTGAGTCATCCCTCCAGCCCCTTCAGTCATATATTTTGGGAATAATGAGTAAGTGAATTTTGGAGATAAATCTTTAATAATAGTAATCATCACATAATTATTTTTGTTGTGTATGAGTTCTATCCTCTTAACTGCTTAAATGAATGACAAACTGTTTTTAACTATAAGCACAATGTCTCATAGCTGAACTCTAGAACTTTCTCATTTTGTATCCCTGAAACTTTATGCTCACTGACCAGAAACTTTCCATTGCTCCCTCCACAGCTCTAGTAACAATTTCTTTAAACTTGACTATGTAGGCACTTCACAGAAAGCAGAATCACGCAGTACTTGTCCTTCCACGAATGTGTAACTTCACTTGATGTTCTGTCTCATAAGCTTGTTCATATTACTGTACATGACAGAATGCCCTTTCTTTTAAGGCTGAGTAATATATGTATATTTGATACAGTGATCTATCAATCACATTCCCTTATGCATTCATCCATTAGTGATCCTTGAGATTGCCTCCATATCCTGGCTTTGCTATAATACTGCAACGAATATGGCAGTGCTAACCATCTCTTCAATATAATGATTCCTAATATTTTTATATGTGCACAGAAACAGAAGAGCTGGATTACCTGATAGTGTTGTTTATAAGTCTTTGATTTCTGCCACAGACTCTTATTTATAGAAGTGTATTAATTACTTTTCTCATTTCTGTGACAAACTATCTGATGAAAGCAACTTAAGGAAGCAAACTTAAAGTTTATTTTGGCTTGTGGTTTGTGGGGATACAGTCCACCCACCACACTGGAGGGAGTACAGAGAGGCTGGTCACACTGAGATCATCATCAGGAAGCAAAGAGAGATGAATGCTGGTTCTCAGCTGGCTTCTTCCTTTGCACTTTTAGTCCAGGAGACGGTGTGTCCTACATTTGAAGTGAGCCTTCCTTCTTTGGTTAAACTTCTCAGGAACACACACACATGGGCATAGCCATAGGTATGTCTGTTAGGTGATTCTAAATCCAGCCAAGTAATGATGAGCAAGCATCACATCAGAGGAAGGGAAGACCTATAGCTAGAATAAAGGTTCTGAAATAAGGCTGGTACTCTCAAAAGCAATCAGTAGTAAGTTTTACTTTTGATCCCTTTGGTATATCTATAATATGTGAATTGCATTTAGAATTCTCCATTTTTATAATGCTAGGATGGTGAGAATCTCAATATTTCCAAGGAGGAAACTGACAGTCAATTAAAGACTAAAAAATGAAAAAAAAATGAGCAGACAAAAAGCCCAGGTGGAAGAAAATCAAAATATAACCCTGTGACTTTCAAAACTTTCCTCATTGGAAATCATCCAAAGTAACCATGTTGCAGTTAATTTAATTTGTACATGACCAATTTACACTATAGGTTGGCCCTTTACTTTTACTACTGGCTTATTGGAATCAGATTATCATGATACAGCCTGAGAATTATTTCAAAATTATTCACAAATGGATCTTCCACTTCTGATTCTTGCTCATCACCCACACCTAGGAAAACTCTCTTAGGAGCCACAGACTTTTCTCTCTATTTAACAGCTGTCCATCCTTATTGAGGACAGAGAATACTTGGCATTCTAATAGGTTTATAAATGTTATTCATATATATAATTCAAATATTAATTGTACCTCAAAAACATGAACTCCAAAACTAACTCTTCAAAAATAGAAGAAAAGAATTTTTAAATGATAGGTCCTTGGAGTAGGTTTTTAACATGAAGCCTAATTTATTAGCTTATAATTTACTAGTGAGCATCATACTTTAATTGTGATTATGAAAAGGCCTTGGCATTAGACTAACTCTGACAGCCTGTGACAAGATGTGGGCTTAAAAGAATAGGTATTTATACAGGCAGTGTCAATCACAAGCCATTTCAGCTGCCTGTCCCAATCATGGCCAGCATCCAAAAGTGCAGCAATTAGAATGAATAGTTGAACAGCACTGGGATATTACAGTTACAGAGGAAGTCAATGGCCAGGGGAGCGCACAGAGAGGCAGAAAATGTCACCTTGCAGATGGCTATTTTAATACTGATATGGCAAACTGAACTCTTTTAAAGAGGGGATCATAATTTTTGAAAATGGAAAGATTTACTTTAAGAAAATCAAGGGGTTCACACGTTTCCCAAGGAACTTAGGGATTGAACTGTAGATTTCATTATCACATATGAAAAAACTTAACTCAGAACCTAATTGCTTAATTTTACTTACTGGCCATCATTGGATTCTATAATAACCACTGGGTGCAATTTTAAGTGGCTTCATTGCCGTCCCTTTTATTACTACATCTAGTGATGGGAAACAAAATCACAGTGGAGAAGAATTATATTTACAGTCAGAAGGTACAAATTTTCATCTTAACTCAATTTATTAGAGCTTTGAATCTTGAACAAGACTTCAGACTTCAGTTCTGTTCCTATCCAACGTAACAGCAACGTTGAATCACTGTGCAAAACACTTGCTGCAGGTTATAAGAAAGATAAAACAAAAAATCACAATTCTTAAAAACTTTATTGATTGATAGCCGATGAGAGTACTGACTGCTTTTACAGAGGACCTGGGTTCAATTCCCAGCACCCACATAATGGCTAACAGCCATCCGTAACTCCAGTTCCAGGGGAATTTGACTCTTTTTTCTGACCTCCCTGGGCATTGCACAGCACGGATGCACTTACACACATGTAGGCAATACACTCATACACATAAAATAAAAATAAAGTATTTTTAAAAACTTTATTAACTATTGCTATATAAGTTCCAGGGGAATTTGACTCTTTTTTCTGACCTCCCTGGGCATTGCACAGCACGGATGCACTTACACACATGTAGGCAATACACTCATACACATAAAATAAAAATAAAGTATTTTTAAAAACTTTATTAACTATTGCTATATAACAAGGAAAAAAAAAAACATTATGTCACAGTTTCTAGATATCAGGAATCTGGGACTGACGTTGCTGCTTGGCCCTGGATCAACATCTCCCACAGAGGCTAGCGCCAGGCTCTCAGCGGGCAGAACAGTTGTCTGCAGACTGAGCTTCAATAAGACCTGATTATAAGCTCGTTTGTGCGGGACTCTTCCAGCTTTCACTAGAAAGTCCATTTCCAAGCTCCCTTCTACGGCTACTGGCAGGCATCAAATGATGTGTGTCTCAGTTCTGTCACAGGGTCCTCATGCAGGGTTGCCTCACCATAGGGAAAATGACCTCTTCCAGTATCCAAGGAAAGCAAGAAAGCGCTCCAAAGAGAAAGCTACACCTTTTACCACTTGGTATCAGAAGTGACATCACATTACTTTGAGGGTTTTGTTTGTTGGAAGCAAGCCATTAAACTCAGCCTAAATACAAAAGTAGGCGGTTATGGACGTGTGTATGCCAAGAGGGGGCACTCACCGGGGACTACCTTTGAAGATGCATCACACAGAATCTGTTCAGCAGCTGAAGATACCTAATGGACTTACAATCAGTCCCAGAGCAGATAAAAGCAAAAATAAACATGATTATTCAGGGTCTATCCATGACTTTTTCTAAATTTGGGGCACATATTTTATTCATTTATTGTATCTGTACATATTCATCGTGTGTTAAGCAGCTAAATTTTGAAAAGTCCTGTGATTTCTTTCTCCAGTCTTCAGAATGCAGCTGTATATTTCCTCCTAAGGCTCATCTATCCATCTCAAAGATGTACATAAGGAAGCTCATCAACCTGCTGCATGTTTTAATTTCCTCATGGCTTCCTCTTAGATAACTAATTCTACCTCTATTGCATTGAAAAATTAAGTAGAAAAGAAAGTGCTTTAAATTCAGAGCCCATTTCATCTCTCACCTTACTCACCGAAGCCTACTTCCGTTACCCAAACTTGTTAGCAATCAGCAAAACATGATGCTGTTGCTTTCAGAGAGGAGGTAGCTAGCCAGGTCTTATTGTCTTTCCACACAAAATTCCTGCATAAAAATTTGACTCGTTTATCATAATTGTGTACGACAAGTGAGAAAGTTTTAAAAAATCCATTTCTTCTCATTTTTACAGATGAGAAAACTGAGGCCCTAAGATCAAAATCAAATGGGAATTCTGGAAATGAAAAGTTAAACTCAGAAATAAATATATTCAGTGGGCTTCAGGAAGGGTGGTGATTTTAGAGGACAGGACAGGGAACTTAGAACGTTTAAACAGGATGATCCAAGTTCAGAGCCAGTGAGTCAAAGTACTTGTCACTAAGCCTGACTCCTTGAGCTCAGTCCTTGGAGCCCACATGATAGGAGAGAACCAACTCCCACAGTTGTCTTCTGATTTCTACACGCATGTGTAGCATAGGCATGCCACCCACATACATAAACATATACAGTGAATAAATACAATTTCTGTTAAAGTATACAAGCTGAAAAATGAATTGATAAGTGTGATTACAGAAATGCCACCACCTATGAGAGAAAGCACACAATACATAATAATATAAAAATACATATAGACAGTCTCTCATAAAAGGAGAAAGTTAATAAAGAGAAAAGAAGCTAATTAAATTACAACTAAAAATGCTCCAAAATGAGAGAGAGAGAGAGAGAGAGAGAGGGAGGGAGGGAGGAAGGAAGGAAGGAAGGAAGGAAGGAAGAAAGGAAGGAAAAGAAAATTTCTTTTGAGACATAATCTTGCTGGACCTTAAATTCACAATGCTCCACTTCAGATCTAGAATTAAAGACAAGGCATGCATGTCTGGCTTCATTTTTAAAAATAAAACAAATAACCTATAGTCCAAAAATATCAAGAACTTTAGGAAGTTAAATAAGGCACATTATAAATACCCTTGAATATATTATCTCCAATGCTACTGAAATATTAAAGGCAAAAAGTTAAAGACTTAAGGGGAAAATGACCCGTTGTGTACAGAGTAGCAATAGGAGAAATAACAGATGACTTTCATGTGAAACTGTTGGAGCTGAATGACAATGAGCTTTCAAACTAATAGAGCAGAAACCATAATAGTCACGATATATTTTTCTGCACTGGCAAAAATATCCTTCAGAAAGAAGGCTATATAAAAATATTTTCAAATAAACAATCACTGGTGCATCTTTACCAGCCTGCTGTAAAAGAAGTAATTGAAGGATTTATTTACACCGAAAAGAGAAGATTCTAGAGGAATGCTTAGATTCACGATACATATTTTGACATAATATTTTTGTAATGCAAGCTGATGAAATATAAAAATAATTTATTAAACAAATCTGCCAATTTCCTCTATGGTCTCCATAGAAGTTACAGCACATTTAGTATGGCACATTGAATATCCGGGAAATTACTAATTCTCTGAGGGTTTATTGTATGCCTCCCCATCGCATCCCAGTCACTAGCTCCGTAACTGTTGCTCCAACACATTTCCATATTACTGAAAGTATCAAGAAAGACTGGACAGTGACTAAGAAGAATACTGCTACCAAGCCATCAAAAGGCAGTCCAGACAGCAGAACACATATCCTGGACCCAAGAAAAATGGAAATCTCATAGAAATAAAATATTCCTCAATACAGCAACTCTTAGAGAGGCTTTTCATTGGAGTTGTTATGTGGCCACTTCAACAATAATGTAAGAAAAAAATGTCTTGTTTGGTTTTGTTTTTATCCTTTAATTTTTGATTTAACATAAAAATAAAGGATTTCAGCTCCATGTGATGGCATGCACCTTTAATCTCAGCACTCGGAAGGATGAGGCAGGCGTATTTCTATGAAATTGGGACCAGCATGATCTACACAGCAAGTTCCCAGCCACCTGGGGCACAGGGAGACTCTGTCTCAAAACACACACACACACACACACACACACACGCACACACACACACACAC
>NW_008334003.1:5972383-5980266 GCF_000622305.1 Nannospalax galili
AACCAAAAGGATTTATTTTTGGCATTTCATACCTATATGCATTATCCTTCATTCTTACTACCAAGCTCCTCCACTGAGTCTTCTCTCCCTTACCCCTTCTTGCTGGCATACTGCCCCCCTTCTGTTTTCATGTACATGTATCCCATGAGCCTGTTTAATTCCCAACTGTCCCTTCACTTAGGATCGCTCCTTTCCTTCCATAGTCTTCTTTCTATATTCATGCTACACACACACACACACACACACACACACACACACACACAATGAGTAAGAGATAACATGTGAAATTTGACTTTTGAATCTAGTTTATTTCACTTAACATGATGCTCTCAACCCCAGCAACTTTCCAGCAAATGTTATGATTCATTCTTCTTCGTGGCTGAATAAAATTCCATGGTGTATATGTACCAAATTTTCTTTTTCTGTTTATGTGTTTTTAGACAGCTGGGTTGGTTTTATAACTACATATTGCAAATAGTATAGCAATAAGTAGGGACATACAAATATCTCTGTGATATGCTAGAAAATTCCTTTGGGTAAATACCCAAGAGAGGTCACATCATATGATAGTTCATTATTAGTTTTTGAGGAACCTCCATACTGATTTCCATACTGACTATATTTGTTTAAATTTCCACAAGAAGTATACAAGAGTTCCTTCTTCCCCATGTCAGCACAGCATTGTTTCATTCTGGTAGAGAGATATGAAATCACAAGCTGTTTTAATCAGCATTTCCCTGATGTCTAATGATGTTGACCACTTTTTCAAATATTTATTGGCTATTTTTGTTTCTCCTTTTGAGAACTTTCAATTCATTAGTTCATTTACTTACTGGATGATTTGTGGGAAATGTTTAATTTTGGGTGTTTCTTATAGATCTAGATAATAATCCTATGTCTGATGGATGGTTGATAAAGACTTTTCCCATATTCTGTATGCTACCTATTTACTATACTGATTGTTTCTTTTGCTGTGCAGAAGATTTTTAATTTCATTAATCCCACTTGTCAATACCTGGAATTATTTCTTGTGCTATTGGGGTCCTTTCCTGAAACTTAAATTTCTAACATTTCCAGAGTTTCAGATCTTACATTAAGATCTGCCAGATAATGTGTGCCTATTGGTGCAATAGTGGCAAGACTACTTATGGGAGTAACCAACCACTCTATGAAGTGGATTTGAGACCTCCTCCATAGGAGGAAATTCATGTCTGGTACGGTAAACTGGTCAAACCCCATGGCCAGGGAAGTCACAGATCCTATAGGAGAACATGCTGTTTTTCTAAGTTGTCATATTGTTAAGCAGTCTTCTAAATACTTATGTTTATATCCAGAAATTTGTGCTGCTTCCAACCTTTGTCAGAGAAGCATCTTACTGCACTGATAGTGGTTAATGCAGAGATGTCCAACCTTTGTCAGAGAAGCATCTGACTGCGCTGATAGTGGCTAATGTAGAGATGTATTACTGTTCAAATTGCTGAAAATAAGTGACTGTGAGTGCTTATCCATAGATGGGATATCATCTATATCAACCCACCCCTCTCCAAGGCTCAAGGAAAATTGAAAAACAGGGGCTAGAAACAAAAGGAGAATGGAGGATGGGGAACAAGACTGTGAAATGCTGTCCTCTGCATGACATGGCTGTTACACACATGAACTCACAGCTGCTTGTGGCTACCTACACAAAGTCTATGAAATATTAAGCCAATTAAAGGCTGGAGAGATGGCTCAGCAGTTAAGATTACTGACTGCTCTTGCAGATTCCCAGCATCACATGATGGCTAACAACTGTCTGTAACTCTAGTTCCAGGGGATCTGATCCTCTCTTCTGACCTCCATAGGCATCACATGACATGGGTGCACTTACACACATGCAGACAACACACTCATATACATAAAATAATAAATAAAATAATAAAAATTAAAAATAATAAATTTTTTTAAGTCCAGCATGGATTTGGCAAGTGTTCCCAAGGCCCCTTGGCTATTCCCAAGGCTATTAGCTGAGGAGCTAATAGCAGCTCATGGCTACTGGGGGAGGGAAAGCTATTCTTCTTTAGGAGCATGGCCACTGGTAGGTTCCCCATATCCCAGTGTATGACTCACACCCATGCACTGATGGGCAGCACTAATTAGACTCAGTAGATTTAAGTAAGTAAGTAAATAAATAAATAAATAAATAATGAGGAGGACATGAAATTGGGAGGGAGATGGGATGGGGAGTTGGGAGGGAGAATGAAGTATGGATAAGATGAAGATACACTGTATACAGATCTGAGAATTTCAAAGACAAAATAAAAAATTTTTAATTTCTTAAAATCTGTGAAATTTTTGAATTGGTTTTTGTGCTGGGTGCTAGATATGGATCTAGTTTCAGTCATATAGATATGTAGATATGTAGATATCCAGTTTTCTCAGCACTATTTGCTGAAGAATCTTTTTTACAATGTCTGATTTTAATACTTAATCATAGGTTAGGTGGCTGTAGTGTTGTAGGCTTATTTCTGGGTCCTCTATTCTAGTACATTGTTCATAACTGTTCTTCTGAGAGTACCATGTCTTAGGGTTTTTTGTTGCTGTTTTTGTTTGCTTGTTACTGTGGCTCTGCAACAAAATTTGAGGTCAGGAATTATGATACCTTCAGCATTCCTGGTTTTGCTTAGGAGTATTATTCTTTTTAATTTTTTTACATTTTATTTATCATATTTTGGGTATAGAAGCGAACATACCACAGTATGGCATGAGTTTAGAGGTCAGAGAACAACTTGCAGGGGTCCATTCTCTCCTTCCACCATGTGGGTCCTGAAGATTGAACTTGATGGTTAGGTTGGGTAGCAAGCAACTTCACCCACTGAGCCATCTCACCATCTTACAACTTTCTTATTCTTGAGGGAAAAATTATTTAGTGAAAGCCAATAAAATAAAATCAAACACATAGCATTTATTTTACTTAAGTAAATTCTATAATCAAATGTGATTTTGAGCAATATTGTAAAATTTCAACTATTATAGTCCAAAATTTTTTTTCTTTATTTAAACTTATATTTATAATGTGTCACAGTGTATTAATTATGTTTTGTTGGTATGATAAAACAGTATGAGCAGAACTTATAGAAGAAAGGATTTTTTTTGGCCTATAGTTCCAGAGAGAGTCCATAATCGTGGGGTAGGCAAGGCAGCCAGCAGCCAGAGCAGGAAGGTGAATGGCCAAATTTCCAACCAAAAACACAAAGCAGAGAGTAAACTGGAAGTGCTTTAAACTTTCAAACTTTCAAAGAACATCACCCCTAGTGATACATGTCCTCCACCAAGGTTCTATCTCCTAAAAATTCCATAACCTCCCCAAACAGTAAATGTCTCATTCAAAGAAAAACATTCCAACCTCTGGGCCCCCATAGGCTCACAGCCGTCTCATAATATAAACATAATATAAAATGAATTTAGTCCAACTTTAAAAGTCCCCATAGAGACTAAAAGTAACCTCTTAACTGTGACTCCCTATTGCAGAAGACCTGGGTTCGAATCCCAGCACCCACCTGGCAGCTAACAACTGTCAGTAACTCCAGATCCAAGGGATCCAATAGCTTCTTCTTTCCTCTGCTGGCAGTGCAAGGCATGGGTGCACTTATCTACATTCAGGCAATACACACACATAAAATAAAAATAATAAATAAAATATTTTTAAAAAATAAAATAAATAAAATAACAGTATTACGTATTTCCAAAATAAAATGGCACTGAATATGCTTTCCCATACCTAATGGAGGCACAGTGAGGGCATGCTAAAGCAACATAAGCCTGAAACCCAGCACAACAAAAAATTCTGTAACTTAATGCACCATGTGTGAGATGTTAGCTTCAAAGGGTTTAGATGGCCCCATCCCCCCAGCTTTACTCCCTCTCTCTCTCTCTCTCTCTCTCTCTCTCCCCCTCCTTGGCAGATGTCTCATGGGTTTGGTACCTGCAACATCTTGGGATTTCTGCCACAACACAGGCTTCACTTTCACAACGTCATACTTCACCTTTCACTGCTTTCTTGCAGGAATTCACTTCCCTGCCACACACTGCCTGGCCTCCCAGGGTCTCTGAGCCCTTCTCCCTTGCATCTTTCATGTCTCCAAAGCCAGTACCACATTCACAACCCTTCCAAGGTCCACTGCCAATTTGGGGTATACCTTCACCCCCTTCTACTGTGTTAGCAGCAGATTTCCTATGTTGAAGCATTTTTTTCTAGGAGAAAAGAACCTCCTGGGCTTTCACTTGTCACAATTTGGAGGCTGGGTGGGTCTTACCTTGAGGGAACCCTTCCCATTGTTCCAGAGCAGACCAAGAGGCTTCTCCTCAACTCCTCAATGGTGCTCATCTCCTTAACAGTTACAGCCTCTCTTCCAGCACATGCCTTGACTGTAACATTAATCTTTTGGGGGCTCTTTTCTCTTCAAACTGTACATTTTGAGTTGATTTCTACCCCAATTGTTCTAGTTCATTGTGGACCTAAGAGTTATTGGTAATAACAATGTCACAGAATCAACATTATGTTCTCTCAAATTTTCTCTGTCAAAAAAAAAAAAATTATAGTCTGTTCCCTTTTAATTTAGATTTACACAAGTTCTTAGAACATGAGGGAAAAAAGCAGCGATATCATTTACCAAAATGTCACATAAAATGAACCCTAATTCAGTTGCTAATAGAGACCTTGTTCTCTGAAAACTCATCCACCGGCCTCCACCTCCTACATCATTTCAGCACTGCTGTCTTCCAGAATCTTAGCAAGAGGATCCATTAAGCTCTGCTTATAGCATTCAACTCATTTTCTAGTCCAGTATTCCATAATTTTCTACATCCCTCCAAAAACACAGTGTGGAAGGTTTCTTCACAGCAGTAATTCACTCTCTACTGTCAGCATGTCTAGTGTCTAGTATCAAGTATTAGTTACTTTCTGCTGTGATAAAAACAGTAGGACCAAAAATGATTTATGGAAAAAAGAATTATTTAGGTTTCCGTTCCAGAGGAAGAGTTCATGATGGCAGAGGAAGCAAGGCAGCCAGAGAGGAGGCTGGAGGTCACACTTTCAACCACAAACATGAGGCAGAGAGAGCACACTGGATGTGGAATAAAAATACAAACATTCAAAGCCTACCCCCAGTGATACAATTCCTGCAGTAAGGCTCCACCTCCTAAAGTAGGCTCCCCAGACAGCAGTCAGGGACTGAGTGTTGGAATATGTGAGGCTTTGTGGAATATTTCTCTCTCAAATGACTGCCCACACCAAAAGTATATTAAAGCAACCTTCTTTTAAAAAATATTTTATTTATTATTTTTACTTTTATGTATATGAGTGTATTCCCTGCATGTATGTAAGTGCACCTGTGCCATGCAATGCCCATGGAGGTCAGAAGAGGGTATTAGATCCCCTGGAATTGGAGTTACAGATGGTTGTTAGCTGCCATGTGGGTGCTGGGAATCAAACACAGGTCCTCTGTAAGAGTGGCCAGTGCTCTTAACTACTGAGTCATATAAAGCAATCTTCTTAAGGGTTACAACCTACTTAGTGTAAGGATAAGAATTTCTTGTACTCATTAATCTCCTCAGAGTACAGTAACTATATTTCTGATAGGTTCATTAATTTGAAAATTAATAAGAAAAAATTACCCACAGGAATGACATCAACAAGAGGGCTAAATAAAAGTTCTCTGCCATCATATCTCCATGTTTTACTAATTTTGACAACCACTCATGACAAGTGAGCCCTTCTAGGCATCCAGGAATTCAGCAAAGAAGTTCCAATGCACTTTTACAGCAAATTATCTTATTACAGATGCATTAAAAGATAATACGAACACTGCAAACTTAATGCCACCCTTTACATAAGGTGGCAGAGTTCAAAGCCAAACAACTCCCTCATCCTGTGATTCGCCCCACAGGAAAAAGCAAGAGTAGAGGAAATGAACAGCAGGCTTCTCCAGTTGTGCGGTATCCTGTGCAGGAAGTTTATTTCTATCTCTTCTTTTTCTCCTTTCCCTCCAAAATAGTGAAGGGATTGGAAAGCTTCAGTGGCATTTTAGTCAAATATTTAAAGAAGAATTATTATCAAAACCTTCCAAGAATTCAGATAAGAGGAAATACTTCTAAACCACTAATATGGCTAAAATTATCTTAATATCAAACTACACAAAGACATTACAAGAAAAGAAAAAAATGTAGGCTAGTACTGCTGATGAATGTTGATGCAAAGAGCCATGACAAAAAATCCTAGCAAACTCAGTTCAATACCATGTTAAAAGGATCACACACGTTGACCACAGGGGATTTACTCCTGAGATACAAAGATAAATCAGCATATGCAAATCACTAAATGTGATGAACCAGAAAAAAAGTATAAAGGATAAAAGTCATATGATTATCTCAGTGCAGAAAATAATCATTTGACAAAAATCCGGCATCCTTTTATCTTAA
Source organism: Nannospalax galili (assembly GCF_000622305.1). Taxonomy (NCBI): domain Eukaryota; kingdom Metazoa; phylum Chordata; class Mammalia; order Rodentia; family Spalacidae; genus Nannospalax; species Nannospalax galili. The sequence continues at coordinate 5,978,840 of NW_008334003.1, forward strand.
AAATTCTCAAAAAAATTAGATCTAGAAGGAACACATCTCAACATAAGAAACATTATTTATGACAAGTCTCTAGGTAATGTCATACTCAATGTCAGAAAGGATAAAAGCATCTCCTCCAGGATCAAAAATAAAACAAACATATCAATTTACCACATTGATTCCCTAGAGTGCTAGTATTTATAGCCAGAATAATTATGCAAGAAATAGAAAAACATCCAAATGAGAAACAATAAATGAAATTATCACTGCTTGAGAGTCACAATATCTTACAATTAACATGAAAACATCTATAAATTTCTAGACACTAAATTTAATTATCTAAAACAGAATTAAGGAAATAATTCTATTAATATTAGTATTAAAAAATAAAATAGCTGGAAATAAATATAGTCAAGGAGGTGAAAGACCTATACACCGAAAACTGTAAAACACTGATAAAATAAAATTAAAGAGTAAAACAAGTAAATAGAAATATATGCTCCTGGATTGAAATAATTAATGTGAAGATATTTATGTTATACAGAATAATGCACACATCAATATAATCCCTATAAAAATTTCAGTGAGTTTTAAAATTTTAGTGATCAAAGGGACTCCCAGATAGTAACCCAGCATAGAACTGGGAAAATGAACAATAGACCCCAATCTTATCTAAGAGAATATTGACAAATGATTACTGCTAGATGAGGAACAGCTAACCCTCCTAAAACAAAGACCTCTAGATAGGCTGACTAGATTCACCAGAAGGGCAAGTAGTGGGGGACAAAAGGGGTCTTCACAGCTCCTGCAGGCAGCCGGCCAATGCTGCTGTCTTCAACCAGCCTCCCAGGGGACCGCTCCCTCCTTGTGCTGAGCATCCAGCCTGGGGACTTCTCACGCTCCGGGGGCAGCCAGGAGACTTGTCCCTAAGCAGCTGTGTCCATCCCTCACAGTCAGTCACGGTGGTGGTGGGGTGTGCTTGGCTCTCGAGGGTGGCTGGGCCTTCTGATGGTGCCGGGCTGGAGGTGACATGTTTGGTGATGTGCTTGTTGTATGTTGATGGGCCTCTCCTGTTGGGGCTGCGGGAGGTGCAGGGCATCTGGTGGTGGTCGGTGCCAGACTCCTTACCAAGGTTGTGCCAACATCTGTTATAAGCAAAAAAAAAAAAATGAGTCTTTCTTCAAGGAACATATATTCTAAACTGAAATGGAGATCTTTTTTAAAGGTTAAAAACTCATTCAATTTTATGTCTTACAGGGTTTATACTGAGTTCAATATTGTATAACTGTATTAATTCAACTGTGAACCTAGAAGCTTGCACCCACTTGTGAAAGAGATGTACTCTTGCTCTGGAGTATGTTACTGAATATGTTAAAAGTGTAGTGAAATGCTTCTAATCATGTAGTTATAATTTTTTTTTCTTCTAAAGCTGTTCTTTATTTTTTTTT
>NW_008334003.1:5980519-6048049 GCF_000622305.1 Nannospalax galili
TTTTAACCTTTAAAAAGATCTCCATTTCATTATTAAAATACACAGTTTCATATAGAAAAATTCTTTTTCAATGCAATTGACATTGGATGTTTGCACATGCATTTCTAATCTCTAAATATCTGATTATTACTAGTCACAGTTGGTTACTTTCTGAGCTTCTAGGCATCTGAGCATGGATATAAAGTCATCAGGTAGATTTCAATGGTAATGTTTTTCACACATGAGGCAGGAGGATCGCTTGAGTCCAGGAGTTCTGGGCTGTAGTGAGCTATGCCGATCGGGTGTCCGCACTAAGTTCGGCATCAATATGGTGACCTCCCGGGAGCGGGGGACCACCAGGTTGCCTAAGGAGGGGTGAACCGGCCCAGGTCGGAAACGGAGCAGGTCAAAACTCCCGTGCTGATCAGTAGTTATAAATTTTAAAAAATAATTCTTTTAAAAAATGTCTATTGACTTTTTACAAATTTCATGCAGTGTATTTTTATCATATTTAGACTCCCTCCCCTATCTTCACTCCCCCAATACTCCCTGGCCAATTTCATGTATTCTATAGAGTCAAACCTTGTGTCCCCAAGGGTCCTTCAGTGTGGGTCCATCTACCAGAGCCTGGTCAACCTATTCAAGGTCACATTTTTAGGGAAAACTGACTCTCCCATAGCTAGCAGCCAGCAGTTGCCAGTAGTTCTTCAGCTAGGGGCCTGGCACCTCCTACCCACCTCCCTACTTCCATGCTGTGATTGTCTGGCTTGTGATTGCATGGGACCATGGCTTGTGCATGCTGTCACCATTGCTGTGAATTTATATGAGAGACCATTCATCTGTCTAGAAAACTTTGCTTGCTTATGGTCGTCCACTAACTCTGGGTCTTACAATCTTTCCTCCCCACCATGATCTGGGACCCTATTCCTAGGTCTGATATCAGTGCCAGGTGTGGGGTCCATCTTGTGAAGTGGACCTTAAATCCAATCAGAAAGTGGTCATTTATTCCCATAACATTTGTGGCACTGATGCACTAACGAGTCTATCTTGCCAGGTCAGTAAATGGCCATGGGTGGAGGCTTCGTAGAAGAGGAGATAGAATGCAGTTATATACAGGGAGAAAGAGGAATAATGGAATAGGAGGGGTTAAAGGGGGTGGGGATTGGAAGGACAGGGCAGAGGAAGGAGTATGGGGAAAGATAACTAATAGTAAAGGGGTTTAGAAGACGTCATATGGAAACCTATATGTACTATAGAAACTATATATACCTATGGAAACTGCTTAAAGAATATACACATGGTACTGGAGAGATGGCTCAGTCATTAAGGGCACAGGCTTCTCTTGCAGAGGACCCAGGTTCAATTCCCAGCACCCACATGGTGGCTAACAACCATCTGTAATTCCAGTTCCAGGAGAATCCAACACCTTCTTCTAACCTCCCTGGGCACTGCATGCCATGGGTACACTTACACACATGCAGGCAATACACTCATACACTGAAATTTAAAAAAAAAAAAAAGAATATACATACACAACATAAAAGGGATTACTAAAAGGAGTTATTCTATAACAGGAGGATATTGCCCCTACTGGTCATCATAGACTAGCAAAGAAAATCCCAGTTCCAGGAATGGAGTCCTTCTTTCGAGCTGTTGACCAGTAATCCCAGAGACCCTCAAAAAACTGGTCATTGCCTCTGCTCTTTGTTACCCACCAGAACTTGATGGTAAGACCCCATTGCTGAAGACATTACATACACGAGTGTAGAAGAAACACAGAGAAATCAAGCTGATAATAATTTTAAAGTTTCATTTCTAGTGGCTAGCTTTCACAGTCTGGAAGGTGCTGTGTAAGCTACTGGAAGAGAGCTGTAATCATGAGTCGTGCCCAGCTGTGATTCCTGAGAGCTGCAACAACTGACTGGTATAGCAAGACTTCTTAACAGCAACAGAAAAAGCAAACCTAAGATTTACATAGGACCACAAAGAGTAAATGCAATCTTGAAAAACCAGCCGGAGAACCACCCTTTGTGATTTCAAATCATATTACAAAACTATAGTAACTACAACTCACTCATGCAAAAAAGTGACTGCAATGTTCAGCTCAGCCCCTAAATGGAGCATCTGCATCATACACCCCTCCCCCAGTGCTCAGGGAAGAAGGATCAGAGTGAATATCAGAGCCAGAGCCAGGGAAGGAGAATAGTGAGACGCTGACAAGGCCAACGGACTAACGACCTCACTGCAGCTGTGGTGTCCTGTACATGACTGCACAAGATTGGGCCCATCAACATTTCATCATGAAAGGGGGAAAAGACTGTGAGGCCCCTTCCTGAGGGACTACTGACAGTTAATGGTGGCTACAAGGTGGAGCATCTCTTTCTACAGTGGTGTAGCCACTGACAAGTCGCTCGTGCTCCAGGAAATAATCTCCCACTCATGCTCGTGCAGATGACCCTAATTACTCAGTAGGTCTTGGATACAACAAAGACATACAAGGAGGAGGGGGACCTGTGAAGGAAAATGCTTCCAATGGGGGAAGTGAGGGATGAAGTGGGGTAATAGGGAATGAAAAGGAGCAAAATTCAGTATACACACATATGGAACTGCCAACAATAAATCATACAAAAATGGGACAAATGTCCAGATAGACATTTTTCCCAAGCAAATATACAAATATCCAACAGGTATATGAAAAGAGTCTCAACATCAGTAATCATTAAGGAAGCTAAAAACAGGCATTGCCTCACACTTCTATAAAAATTACTATCAAGTTAAAGATACCAAGCCTCAACAATGATGGAGAGAAATTAGAGCACTTGTGCATGTAGAATCATAAACGAATACTTATCAAAAGTGGAATAGAGCAGCTCAAAAAATTAAAATAGAATTATAATATAATCTAATATTTGTAGCATGTACCCAAAGTAAATGGAATTAGCATATCAAAGAGACATCTACACTCTTACATTCATTGCGACTTCAGTCACAATATCCAAAGCACAAACAAAGCCTCAGCGGTTTGGTTGACAGAACAGTCAAGTGTGGAATGCAAATAGAATCTTAAAACATTTGACTGATCAGCCCTTAGAAAATTCCTGTTTTGTTTTGTTTTTTTTAATAATATGGCTATCTGGGAAAAGGTAAAATAAATAAGACAGACATAGATATATTTCTAGATGTCATTTATATGTATGTCCATATCATCTACCTACATTTAACTACAGAACCATGAACCACAAAGTAGTTACCTTTAACTCACAGAAAATATAAGGCTATTTGTTATTACGATAAGGCTAATAAGATGTGGATATGTGCACATCCTTCCTTAGGCAAAGTCCATTAATATTACCTGCAAAGAAATAATAATCTCTCCATGAAAATAAGTCACACTTAGATATCAGGTAGTAAAGCCTGAACAATTTGCATGATTTAAATATAACGGTTTAAATTTGCAATTGCAAATTGTTTCTGGGAGTTCACTGTTAAGTTCGAGATTCCCTTATTCAGGAATAAGGGAATTTCTGCCTACATGTTTCTCTAATGTTCAACATTTTGTTCTGAATGTTTTAGGATAATTTCACTGTTACAGGAAAGCTTTAATACCACTGTGATTCTTGTAGAGAGAGATTGTTTATTTTCTTAATTAAATATGGGTTAAAATGGGGGATGCACTCCAAATCTTTGTGGAAATCATTCCTTTAACACTATTAACCCCCTACACACACACACACACACATAGTACTACTACTACTACTACTACTACTACTACTACTACTACTACTACTACTAAATAGAATTCAGCTGGGCATGCTGGCCCTCGTCTTTAATCCGAAGAAGCCAGGGATGCACTGTTTCATCACCTCATTCAAAATTAGTCTATGGATATAGAACTGACATACATTTTTATAATTCTATTAATATTCTTGGCATTTTAGCAATCACTTCACTGTGACATTAAATATCCAAAAGTCCAAATTTCAAAACCTATAAAACGATAGTTATCAGTATTACTTGTTCTGCATGCCAAAGGACTCTACATTTGGTTATTACCAAATTTTAATGGCATCATTTCTGAAAATACATAGTTGCCTCAAAATGACTTCTTCCATCTAAGAACCTGTTATACTGAATGAGTATATATTAATTTTATATTCTAAATGTAATATTGTCATTAAATATTTGCATCATCATTTTCGTCTGCTAAATGAGACCGACCATGTGATATACCCAGGCTATTACTTACATTTCTTCAATACTTAACAACAGTTCCTTTTTGCCAAAAATTTCTTAAGGGTCAGAACACGACCCTCATATATCACTGAAGGAATGAATTTAGTTCAAATGTATCATTGCTAAGATAACATCTGTCATCTCTGCCCTATTAGTAATTTCAAAACACAAATTCACACCACACCCATTAGCATAGTGATAGTTTGAAAGATTAAATACAATCAAGCAAACATTCGCTTAGGCCAGAAGCTCTGTTAGTTGTTTGCTTCACATTTTTCCCATACAATGTGCTTTGAGAACTATCTATAACATCAGTACACACTTATTTATCATTTGGGTACGTTCTAGTACCACATTTGGTATTTCTAAGGATTCATGAGCAAACACATATATTTTTGTCTTGTGACATGGTTCCTTAAAAGCACAGGAAAAGAAACAGAAAGGCGGAAAATAGGGAACTGATGTGATCAGGCAGGAGGTGGGGAGAGTGGGAGTGTTTGGCAGGGAAGGGAGGAGGGAGGGACATACAGGGGCCACAGTGTGAGGGGGAGAGAAGTCAGGACATGGGGGATGGTGGGAGATGGGTGTTATTGGGGGGAGGGTGGGGATAATGGGGGCATTGGGTCTCAGGAGGGAAAAGGGAGACTGGATGGGAGGAAAAAGAGTAGAGATGAATAAATCTTGGGGGTCGAGGAAACCCAGAAGGAAATATGATGGCCTCAAAACTCTATGAGAAGTGCACATATAGTGTCTGAACATTAGTGCCTATGTATATCTGGGAGCTACTTGGCAAGGAACACAGAGACAGACAGAAGAGACCTCCCTTCGAGTGGTTGGTGAGGGTGGTCCAGGAGATCCCCAAAATAACGCAGGTTATTGCCAAACCTCTTGGTTATCTCCCAGAACTAGTAGATAGGACTCTACTGCTGAAGAAAGGACATACTTCCCATACAGAACATGAAGCAATGGAGCAGGAACTGTCCTGGAAGTCTTCTAACCAAGTTTGGCTATCATAATGCTAGATGACAATATACAAACTGCCAAGGGAGAAAAACAATCAGTGATTCAAGCCAGCCCTAAAGCCTAATAACCATAATGACCAGCATGAAAAACTACCTCTATTGGTGCTGTTGTGGCACTGTTATCTGGGAGGTAATCAACAGCTACCTAATTGTACTTAAAGCCCTCTCAGTGGGAGTGAACTCATGGGTGGCACTCTGAAGTCAGTCAAATACACATGGCAGGAGAGGACATAGATCCTAGAGAAAACCCTATCACTTTCATATCTCCAGATAAATGAAATTTCTTACTATATGCTAGATATCCATCCTTATATTTACAGACAAGCATACCATACACCACTCATCAAAGAAGCTTCTTTCTGACACAGATGTCTACTGAAGAATCCCAAAATCGGTCAGATGCAGAAAATACACATCTGAGAGGTGCCTGGCACTAGGTGACACATCTACAGTTGAACTTCTACAACTAAGGCTCATGGAACATAATGGAACAAGGGGTAGAGAGAAAAATAATGCATCCCTCAACTCTCACCAGTGAAGCTTCCTTACACAACAGAGTGTGATGCACAGAGAAGGCCACAACTGGCCAAGTTTTAAAAATATGAGACTACAAAGTGTGTATCCTTGGACAGGACTCCAATATTGAACCTCACCCACCCACAGCTCAGGAACCATTGCAGAAGGGGAGGTGGAAAGACTGTAAGAGCCAGGGCTAGTTCATGAACACAGGGAAGCAGAGGCTTTCAGGCCACTGGAAGCTTGCACATGTGAACTTGCAGCAATGATGGTGTCAAGCACAGGACCCATGACAACTCAATTAAAAAAGGGCCCAGAGGAGAAGATAGGCATGGGTGGCAGGTGGCCCTAGACTGAGAACTATTAGAGTCTGATTGCTACTGGGTGAGGGAGAGAATGCCTTACATATAGTCTCTAGATGAATTGAATAGCCTCCAGTGTATGAATTTACACTGAAGGACATCTGAGTACAAATGCTTGACTGGATGGGACTTACCATGTATGGCAGAATACATGCAGTCCAGTGAGGGGATGGGGGGCATTGATGGGGAAGGGGGTCTAAATTTGATTAAGAACTATTGTGTAAAATTACAAAAACTCAATAAAATTTGTTTTTTAAAAAATGAAATAAAGGCCTATTGAAAAAAGCCTTTTAAAAAAAATAGCATTTCACAAGTTCTGTATTAAGACTGATCACTGGAGAGACGGTTCAGCAGTTAAGAACACTGGTTGTTTTTGCAGAAGACCCAGGTTTGAATCCCAGCACCCACATGGCAGCTAACAACTGTCCATAACTCCCTCCAGTCCCAGAGGATCCAACAGCCTCTTCTGACCTCCGTGAGCATTGCACAACACAGGTGCACTTACCTACATGCAGGCAATACATGCATACACATAAAATAAAAATAATAAATAAAATTTTTAAAAAACATTAAAAAAAAGTCTGATCACTCTTGTTTGGGAAGTAAATTATTCCACTTGTCCCTACTTAATATTGTTAACTTGCACAATAACTTTGCCCCTAGTTATTATGTCACTTAATGTTTCCAGATCCCCAATTCTGAGTGAAACAACTTCATATTTCAGATTCTAAGAAGCAGAAAAATATTCAACACGTAAAATGGAGATACTATTGCCTTCAGTTTAATTCGTATCTAGGCCTTTGATCTAGAGGAATGAGTTCCTGCTCTTCTTTGGCCAGTGAGATGCGAAGTTCTGGTGTGCTTCCTGATTCTCCCAGAGGCTCCCGCACTCCAGAACCACACCTGGGTCAGTAACTGGTCTCGCTGCATTGAGCAACACTTCACACCAAACACCAGATTCATGTTAGTACAAGTGTTTAAGCACATGTGGATTGAGCAAGTCTTCTGTAATGTCTAACTTTCATTTTGCCTTTTATTTCTCAGGCCTCTTTTGAGGCATATTTAGGAGGCATTTTAAAAATAGTGGATACTTAGTATTGTCCCTCAATATTATTCAGAAGAGGAAAATAATGTTTCAGCATTGAGTTGTTTACTTAGCAGGACTATTTGACAATCATGTAGCCAAGCAGACTAACTCTGAAGCGTTGAACGTGTGCACTGGACCTTCAAGTATCTGGCAGAGTGGTTTCCTTTTTAAAATTCATGACATCATACTCTGGTGCTTCAAGTCTGGCTCCGAATGAGAAGTCTTTTTCTTTGGATGAATTAATTGGAATATTGGTTCTATGGGAGAAAAGAATCCCTCTAAATCTCTTTATGAGGAAATTAGAATCTTGGACATGATTTTCAATTCCCTGAAGGAAATGACTTCTCTTGATAAAGGAAATGAGGTGTTTCCCCAAATTTGTAAAACCGAGTTCCCTGTTCTGCTTTCTTTGTTGTGTTGAGTGCTAGCATGGAAAGAATTTTCATTGGCACGGATAATCTAGGAACAAATGAACACAGCATAATGAATATCCAGCCAGTAAATACAGAAGTTCATGTTTTTAAACATGCCTTCTATTTGGCAGAAAAATATTCATTTTTAAATATAGATAAGAGGTTATAGAAGAAACCTAAAGTCTTGTTGAAATATAATAAAATGTGTGACAGAACATTACAGTATTGGAAACTTCTATGTGGCATTATCTCTTTGTAATGAGAAATTAAGGTATTATGTGTCATTAAACTCTTTTATTGCTGTTTTGTTAAGGTGAGCTGCATGTGTCTCTTTTCACAAGGTTGATAGCAATATCGTCACTGAGAGTATAATAAACGTACATTTTCTTTTGATCAGAATTATCCGAAATCTGTCCCAATATGGGAAGGGGAAGTTTTCAATCTGTGCTCGCTGTGTATTGAACCTGTAATAAACCTCATGTTCTTCATTACTAAGAAAAGTATATTTTCTTATGTCTTTCAGAGTAAGTAAAGCTTTTTTCATATAAAAAGCAGATACATCAAAATGTTGAATAAGAGTGTGTTCAAAGAACCCCAGATGGTTAAATTTAGAATCCGAAGCAAAGTCCAATCTAAGAATATTCTTTGTCTTTAGGCCCAAAGCATTTTTATTTGATTCTAAATTAAACATAGTCTCATTCACTTTAGAATTTTGCCTCTCCATGTTTTATTTTCTTAAGAGTTTCAACAGGTTCTGATTAGCATGTAGAAACTAGTATTAACTCCTGCCTTCTGATGACAATTGTGTAATTTCAGTCTGTGAGGTGTCAGTGTCTCTATAGTCTATACCAAGAATATTTTCTATGACTTTGAAAGTTAACATTTCTTATTTTATAAATCAGTCTTATTGAACCATAATTTGCATATAGACAAATGCACCTATTTTAAAGTCATCCTTTCAGCATGCCTTATAAATATAACCACAGTAACAGTATAGAACTTTTTTTACTTTCAGGTGAGGAGAGGAAGTTTAATTTTATACTAGCAGGACTGACCCCATGAATCAAAGGAGTTAAACCCCTTGTTCAAGTTTTGAAGGGTTTTTATACTCATGTGTGGAATGCAAGCAAAAGGTACATAGCATATACACAGTTATTAAGTAAGATAACATATGCTGGCAAAGGTAATAGAAATACAAAGGTTACAGGAATGCAAAAGCTTTAGGCAACAGATTTCTGTACTGGAATGTGATAGCTTAGGAAAACAAAGACCTCTCTCCTGAATAAACCACAGAGAGCAGGAGAGATTCCTGTTCACTTCCCCATCCCAGAGTTCTTAATTACCATCGCATTGTAAAAGCTTTTAGCATCTGATATATGCTTCTATTTCTATAATATCCCCTCCTCTTCATTGACATAATCCCTTATGTTATTTAAGAGGAACTTTAAGATATTTTGACTGTTACCAAGGAGCTTGATGGTCTCTATTTGGTTTTTGATAGATTTAGTAAGTTTATTATCCAAGATTTTAACAGGAAAGCTAAAAGAACCATGACTACTGGTTCTGTTAGGCTAGCCAGGAACTTTCCAGGTATTTTAGAAAGACTCATTTTCCCTTTTTCAGGACTTTTTTCTCTTTAGTAGTGGCCTTGCTTTTTTTTTTAACTATGTTAGATTGATTTGCATAAAAATAGCACAAATACTTTCCTTTCTGATGGTTCTGGCATCTCTATTCTGCAGACAAGTTTACTGGCAGATCTAAGGAAATTTCCAGCTCCCAGTTCAGAAAGAAACTGGTCATTTTCTTTAGGGGTCTTTACTTTAAAACTGTCTAACTTTTACCTTTTATTTTTATTACTTTGAAGAGGTAACCCAATTTGCCCATGTGGAATCAGGATGCAGATCGCTCTGGCATCTTCCATTCTGAACAGGGATACAGGGTGTGGCAATTGGGGTACCCCATCAGTGGGTCTATCTAAAAGACTCTCAAAGTGCATAAGTTTTAACTGTAGGGAGAAAAGAAAGTCCTTGACCAATGCCTGGGAGATGTGAGGGAGAAATAAAGGCAAGAATAGTTAGCATTACAAATTCTAGACCACAGAGACCCCACCAGAGGGACTCAAACCAGTGTCCAGTCTGGTTTGAGGAGGGTCAACACAGTGGAAACGTTCCTCCATGTTTCCAAGCAAAGGCCTGGTCAAGCAGGACCTCTTGGTTTATCTTCACGTAGATGGAACTGGTAAAAGAAAGGCCTAAGGAGCCAAGGGCTCCTCCCAAGACTATGTGACCCCTGAGGACCAGATCCTCAACCAACCTTAAAGTAAAAGTAAATTGGTTTATTTGGGTCAAATTCATGGTCTTAAGCACCCAAAAGCAAAGTATAACCAAAAAGTAAAATGATCAGTATATTTCTTTAAGAGTCCAAAGGATTGTGTTCCCAGACATTAGACTTAAGTACAGGTAAAAAATTATTCAGACAATTATTTCTCAGTAATGCTTTTGTTCTTAACAAGAAAATGCTGCTCAGGTATAAGACTTCAAATCTTGGTCTGCAATACTGTAGTGCCCATCTGCAACTACTATTGTTCTAAAATGATGGCTAAATTTATTTTCTCTCCATGTCTAGAAGACTGATTCTAGCAACTCCAACAGCTTTCAGAGTGCCTGCAAACAAATTCTGAGCTCATCACTCTCGAGTCCAGCCTTGGCAGTCAAAAGAAAAATGAGGAGGAACCCAATAGATGCATGTTCTTGGAAGCCCTCATCAGGAAATTCTAATGGGCTTTAATTTGGACATTTAAAATTTGCCCTGTTCAGAGTATAGAACATTTATATCATCCAAAAAATTATTATCTTTTGCTTATAACCAACACACCTCACACTCCTCATCACAATAATTGATCTGCTCCTTGCAGATACACAGCCAGGTAGTACCAATTTTTAAATGTATGACTTTTACATAGGATAATACCCATAAAATTCACTCATGTTCTTGGGTGAACTCAGGGCTCCTTCTTTTGTCAAATAGCATTAAATGACTTGCATATACCACAATTTACTTATGCATTCACCTGCCGATGAACTTTTGGGTTGTTTTGAGTCTGAGATTATTGTGAATAAAGCCATGATAAGCATCCACAGGTTAGTCTTTGTGCTGACATATGTTTTAATTTCTTTTGAATGCATAAATATTTTGTTACATTTATTTCTTTTGATTTCATGTCTTGATGCTATTATAAATAGTGTTGTTTCCCAATTTTTCATTTACTAGTAGAAAGAAACACCATTGATTTTATATTGTTGTCTCTTGTGAGCTTGGTAAATTCAGTTAATAACTATAGTAGCATTTGGTTCATTCTTTAGGACTTTCTCCATAGACCAGTTTATTATCCATGAAAAGGGATCAGTTATGTTTTCATTCCTAATCTATATGCCTTGTTTTTCTTCCATCACTGTGCTGACTAGGATTTCTGTTACAGCTTTTATAGAAATTATGATAATGATCATCCCTATTTATTTATTTTAATTTTTATTTGTATGAGTATTTTGCATGCCTGTAAGTGCACCCATGCATGCAATGCCCATGGAGGTCAGAAGAGGGTGTCAGATTCCCTGGAACTGGAGTTACAGATGGTTGGCTGCTATGTGGGCAGTGGGAACCAAATCAGTGTTTTCTGCAAGAGCATTCTTAACCATTGAGCCACTACTCTAGTCCCCGTTTCATTCTTAATAAAGAAGTAGTTAGTGTTTTATTATTAAATAAGATAGGATTTGTGTAGATGTTCTCTACTTGGTGGAGATACTAATTTTTGGATCCTGTTCTGCTGAATGCTTAATTTTGTCTAACATTTTGCTATACCTATCAAGATGTTTGAATATATTTTAGTGTTTTCAATATGATTATGTATATTGACTACCATGGTATAAATACATATATGTATTAGTTAGTTTTCCATTGCTGTAATAAAGCACCATGATCAAGGCCACCTACAGAAGGAAGAATTTATTTGGACTTACAGTTCCAGGATGAGTCCATCATGCCAGGGAGGCTTGTCAGCAAGCAGTAGACATGGTGGCCGCAAGCTGCAAGTTCACATCTCCAATAGCAAGCATGAAGCTAAGAGAAAGGAACTGGAAGAGGGACAAGACTATGAATTCCTAAAGCTCCCTCCCAATTACACACTTTCTCTAGAACGACCAAGCCCCTGGAGCCTCTGCAAACAGCGCCACTAACTGGGGGCCAAGTGTTCAGTGTGAGCCTATGGGGAGCACTTATTTAAACCACCACAATGAACATGCATATCGTACAAAATACTGCTGGAAAAGTAGCTCAATCCTGTTTTATACTATGTTGTTAAATTCACATTTTAACATGTTAAAGCATTTTACATTTATGTCAAATCTGGGTTATAAAAAATTCAACCATGAAGAAATGTACATGAAGTTTTTCAGGCTGGAGAGAAGTCTCAGCAGTTAAGAGCATTGGCCGCTCTTGCAGAGGACTCCGGTTCAATTCTCAGCATCCACATAGCAGCTAACAATTGTCTGTAACTCCAGTTCCAGGGATCTGATGCCCTCTTCTGACCTCCATGGGCATTGCATGACATGGGTGCACCTACCTACATGCAGGCATTATACTCATACACATAAAATAAAAATAATAAAAGGGTTTTCCAGAGATGTTAACTATGATATCATTTAATTTTTAGACCAGAACCACTAACTACTGACCTCAGAATACTTCCATTAAAAAAAAAAAAATCTTAATAAGCACAAACATGGTAGCTCACAGCTGTAGCCCCCAGTAGGATTGTCTCAAGTTCAAAGTTAGCATGGGCAAGAGAGTAAGTCCCTGTCTCAACCACAAACAAATAAATAAATAAACTCCTAGTCCTACAAGTTAAAACATTTGAATTCTGCTACATAGTGCTAAACTTATCCCTAAATGACTCAAATATCAATGAGGGAATGCTGGATTTTAGCACTACTGACAAATATACAGGAATCCAATTTCATTGTTTATGATTTTTAGTGAGAAAGCAATGATCACCACAAAATATGTACTGCTCTTGTTTCATAGAAAGTAAAACTAAAACTCAGAAAAAATGAAATGATTCGCACGTTTTCCAGCTTCTAAAGTCAAAACCTAAATTTGAACAATTTTATCCAACACTGGAGTTTATGCTCTTAGCTATGACCTCCCAGGAGTTAGAGGAGAGATCTTACCTGGATTTTTTTCCTAATCAATTAAGAATCTGTACTTGGGAATCTGTATGGTACATTTCTTTAGATGTGGTGCTTCTGGAAAGATTCTACTATTGAACAGTGAGAACACAGAAACCCACCCTGATAATCCAAACAGGAGTATTTTGTCTTGTGGTTGTAAGCTTGAGCATTTACCGGCTTCACCAGCTCTCCAGCCCCAAAAGGGAGTATTTTATAATGGTTAAGAAAGTAAGACAGTTCCCCAATTTTCACATCATTTACAAATATGTGGAAAGAATGCATTTGAAAACTGGATGATAGAAACTTTGTTGGGAAAAGTAAGGGAAAGAAAGGACAGAGAAAGGTTGCTCAATGAATACTAAGTTACAGTCAAATAGGAAAAAGAAGTTCTAGAGCGCCACTGACCAGCAAAGGGACTATGTAACGTGCTATGCATTTTGAAGAAGTTAGAAGATAGATTTTCAAATATTTTCAGCACTAAAAAATGTTAAATGTATGAAGTAAATGTGTTCATCCTGATTTGAATATTACATGATGTTTATATGTAGCAAAGATCTCACTACACCTTCTACAAATATGTACAATTATTATGTGACAATTAAGAACTTTAAAAGACATATATTTTTTACGGCATTTAAGACTCCTGGAAGGATATTACTAAGAATAATACTCAACAATGATTGTTAAAGCTACTTTCCAGTTTCTCAGAATTTTCTTGTTTGAAAACAAGTATAAATATACTATCTGTGGCTTTTTGCTATGCAATGCTTCCACAAGCTTTCAAAGGACACTAAATTGTGCAATTAAACTCCAAGAGATAAAAAGTAGCTCTTGAAAATAACTATGGCTGTAGTACTTTACCGCAGAATTTTGTTAACATGAAATGCTGAGGCTTAGCATGATTTCATAAATATCCATATCAAAAAGAAGAAAGAATGTGAGTAAGGTTTAAAGTCCAAACCAAATCTATCTGAAGCATTAGAGGTACAGTGAAGAGTGGCTCATACACACTCGGAAAGAAGGTTTAGCAGTAAGAAAGAAATGTTCAAGACATATATATTTTTTAAGTCTAAATGCACTTATTGGCACTCTCATGTAAAACTTGTTCAAAGTGATAAAACAAGGCTTAGTGTTTTGTACACAGTCAGAAAAAGAGACAAGAGCCCCTCCAGTTAGCGTGCAGAGCCTGCTTTGAGACTGCTTAGGTCTCTGGTTAGTGTACGGAGCCTGCTTTGAGGCTGCTTAGGTCTCCCACACACGGAACAAGAAGGGAACAAAAGAGATCTTGGCTGTAAAATATTAGAAAACGCAAATGCACCAAGGCAGGACATTCAGAGAAGTTGTTTTGTAACTCCAGTTTCATGACACTTTTAAAGAGAACTCTGTCTCTGGCCAGTATACTATGGCTTGAAATTAAAAGGTAGTTCAATTTAACACTTGCTTTGTTTGATGTGGTGACACTACATTTTATGATGTGTCTTCAGAGACATTGTCCTATTTGACCTTCATAACCAGTGTTGAGACAATATGCATAGGTGATATCTGACAGATGAAGAAACCAAAATCAATGAAGAAAATAAAATCATGCAATTGTTTGTTCTTCTGTGAGGACAGCCACACAGATAAGACTTGTTTATTGGTCTTCCGCTAGAAGGAAAGCATTGCTAAGCACTTTACTTCATCTGAAATTAATACTCATAGCTTTTCAAAAATCAGTGGTTAGATCTGATAAGAAAATTGAGGCAGCTTAGCTAACCCTAGGACGTGAGCATCTTTCTCTGCCAGCTCTGATCATTTCGGTCTGCTGAGTCAGGAAACGCACAGCATGGCCAGGCTAAGCCTTGGCTTTGGCGAGAGACTCATAAGTGGTCACAATCTGAGAACCAGAGACTGTTACATTCTCACCCCTAAGTGGGACATCTATATCATCCAGTTTAAAGTTCAGGGAACATCGTGGATGAGGGGGCAGAAAGACTGTCAAAGACCGAAAACTGAAGGCACGGACAAGTACTATGATTTGGGGACTTCTGGGTCTGAATGAGATGCCACTGCAACTATAAGCACAGAGTAGCCAAGGGGACTTTCACAAAGCCTGGGCACCCGCCCCCCCCCGACACACATACTCACACACAGAGAGCGAGAGCAGGAGAGCTAGAGAAAAAGAGAGAGAGAGAGAAGTAGAGGGGTAGGAGCTAGTTAGGGAAAGGAGGCCAGCAGCAGGAACTAGAGGGGGATGGGAGAAGTGAATGCAAGAATGACGCACTTGAAAACTAAAGACTTGCCTTTAAGGAAAGAAGATGCTGTCGAGTGACAATCCTAATCTGAGGACACACTGGCTGAGGACACACAATCCTAATCTGAGGACACACTGGCTGAGGACACACAATCCTAATCTGAGGACACACTGGCTGACTGTAGAGCTCCTTCTTTTCTACCTGTAAGTTAGTTAAGTCACACCAGTTCCTAAGTCTTGGTCTGGTATTCTGAAATTTCCAGTTCATAGCATGAGGACACACATGCACACTGCACAGCAGGCCCACGTGGTTTCCCATCAGTTGCCAAGTGTGGGGTAAAGGTCTCTACATAAGACCAACTGGGGGGTTAGAGGTCTCTACAGTATTAAGTGTCGGGGAGAGATAACTCCACATAATACCAAATAGGAGGTTAAAGCTCTCTAAATAACACCACATGGGGCAGGGGAGGAAGAGCCCTCTACATAACACGAAATAGGGAGAGGTTAGAGGTCTCTACATAATATGGTGGCTAAAAAGCATAAATGAATAAATGAGAGTGACTGAATCAGGGGAAGGCATATAGCAAGCACTGTGAGAACATTTCAAACGATGAGGAGGAGGAGAAAGAGGACAGTTAAGATGATGTTGATGGTAACGGTGATGGTGACGGTGATAAAGGTAAGTAAAAATAATGCAACAACAACAGTTCCAAATCTAGCAACAGTTATTTGTACTTATGACTTCTATCTAGTGAGGAAAAGAATCCCAATTTTTTCCCTTTGACAGAAAACTTTTACTTCTATTAAAATATGATTGTCCTCGAAGTGGTAAAAGTGACTATATTTTTTTAAGTAAAAAAGGAAGAGTCTAGAATAACTGAAAATAAGCTCTACTAGTTTTGTTGATTACTCACGTACCACCAATTTTTCTGCCAGAAAAAAACAAGTAGCCTTAAGTTATGAAAATTACTATTTTAATATAATATCTATAGTTATAATCACAAAATACATTCTAAAAAAAATTTGGAGCTGAGGCCAACTCTTCAGGAAAGAAATTATCCCCTGAGACAAGGTTGCCCACAACGGATGAAAAATAAGATACAGGAGAACAGCCCCATTATCTGAGACTTTGGTGGCTTTCAAGAGATGCCTTAGTTACTTAGATTTTTAAGTAGATAGTATTGGTAATATTGGTATTGACCTTGTTTTGCCAGTATCGTCGTAGCAAATGAAGCGGTATAGTTTGTGGGGAGACTCAGGCACTTGCCACACAGACAAAAATAATTTCAGTAACTATACCCTTACCAATCCTGTTGTCCTAATTAATTCCTCCCTTCAGGCATCTTCATGTGGGGTTTGGCCTCTGCGTCACTCCCTTCCAAGCCCGGGGCATCCTTATACACCCAGACACATGCTGTGGCGGTTTGAATGAGCATGTCCACAATAAGCTCCAAGTATTTGGACGTTTTGTCCCCAGCTGGTGGCGCTGTTGTGGGAGGGCTAGAAGGTGTGGCCTTGCTGGAGGAAGTACGTCACTGGAGGGGGATTTAGAGAGTTCCTAGTCTTGGGGGATTTCCAGTCGCTTTGTTTCTTGTGCCTGTTTGAAGGTGTGAGCCTCTGTTTTCTGTTCCTGCTCTAGCCACCTCCTACCACCATGCCTTCCCTGCCCCCACCCCACCCCGGAGCCGACTCATTCCTCTGAAACCGTAAGCTCAAATAAACTCTTCCTTCTGTAATTTCCCTTGGTCTTTTATCCAAGCAACAGAAAAGTCATTAATACACGTGGCCAGCATCTCCTCCTATGACCTTTTCTTTCACCTTCTGATTTTTGCGTGACCCATGTATATTTGCTCAGCATAATTGGACATCCTCTGATTTCATCCCACATTGCAGCGCGTGAATCCTTGAGTTTATATAGCTTAAGATTTGGCACATAGTGACTGTTTCAAAGCTTCTTCATTGATGAGGTGAAAGCATATTCACAGATGTTTCTGTTTCAATGACAAACCTCAAAGGACTTCCATTTCAAAAGAACACTTTTAGGAAATAAGCTTCTCGCACAAACAAATAAGCTCATCTTAAAATAAAACAGTCCAATTGTCCTCAAATTTAGACAATGTTGCAAAAGCAGAGTCAAGAGCAAAGCAATCTGAGTCAACTCTCCTGAAATATCCTGACCTAAAACTAAGGGAAAGGCAGGGCCATATAATATACAGTTCGATTTTTGGCATCATCTTGGACAAAAGGACTGAAATCAAATATCAGGACTGATTCTGTTGAGTCACTCAGAGGTAAATTAATATGTTCGTTAAAATCTGAAATGTATGGCATGTTCTGTGCACGCCATTTTCAACTGAGTTATTTTCCGTTTTTTGCTAACTCATCACGGGAGTGTGAGTAAACAACAGCCTTCACCAGGTTGAAAGCTGCAGAAAAAGTGCTCTGACTGGGTTTTCTGCCCGCGGTTCATCCTCTGTAGGGACGGACATTTATTCTGAAAGTTACTGACTTTTAGCGGTAAACTAACCCTTAGAAATGCATCCCTGTTAAGTGGCACTATACCACACAAACATTTTTCAATGTAAATGTATTATTAATAATTTTTCAACTTCAAATTAAGCCTCTGATTCTTCTTTGTTTTCCTCACGTGTTTGCCTTAATTATCTGTTTCGGAGATGTTTTCTTTTTGAACCTGTCTTCCTGTGTTCCCTTGAGGCTTCCTAATTACATACAGCTTGTGTAGTACTTCCTTACCAAACAGGAAACTAAGACAATATTGCTCTGTTTCAGTGTGAAAGTTTGAAACTTGGAACTGGGTTGATACAAGGTTTTTTGAGGTAGACAAACCTTTCAGCAAGTTTTGTGAAAATCTGGGATGAATTCAAAGTCAGCCTGAGCCAATTAATTTTTTGGCAGGGAACATTGTAACATATGACAGTTAAACGTCTGTGAGATGACTTTATATAAAAATGGGTGACTTTGGATGGATTTGGCTCTGAATGTGTTGGCTCCTTTTACCTAAAGGCACAAAATGAGATTCAAGTCTCATCAAATTCTATTCTCTCAGTGTCTTTGCAGGCAGATTTATCTACTACCATTTTATTTCCAAGACAGAATATTTCTTTATTAAGTACTAAATGTTTTACCCAATTTGTGTTAACATTGGAATTTATTTCCATTCTAGGAGTGGGTATCAATTAATGATATTAAACAAAAGGAAAAGTTTCAAACTATAAGGGCCAGAAGTGTAGGCATTTACTCTTTAATCCCAGGATCTAACACAGTTCCTAGCACATAGTAGTGCTCCTAGACCAACTGGTAGAGGTATAAATTGGATGGCTTTCTTGGATCATGTATGTGTTGCCAGGGGTGTGGTGAGTTTGGTTATTGGGAATTATGTCCATTTGGGGAATGAGCATCCATCCTACATATGAAGAGAAGGCCTCAGTGGGGTCAACACCAGATTGTGCTTGGAGGAAGAATGGACCACCAGTCTTCAAGGGTTGGGTCACGTGGCCATTGGCCAAGTAGCTTATTTTCTCCTCATTTTATTTGTAATGCACATAGGAGCTATTTGAGATAGTTCAACTGCCCTTATAATAGGTCTTAACATAGAGAAGTCCAGAGGGACCCCATTGTAGTAACATTTTCAGTAGTACCAAATATTGAGGAGCCTCTGAGGATAAACAAAGCAAGCAATCTTTAGTCAACTAGAAGTTAGTATCATTGAGGTGATGACTTATATTTAGAACCTGATACAGGTGAAGTCTCAATCAGGAGTCTTATCTGATTTGGATCTAGGTAAGGGCCAGTAGTTTGGGTCAGTGCTCCAATAGATGGATTCTAAAACACTAGGGCAGGTCTGATCTGGCAAACCCCAGCAGCGCTGAGTTTTCATTGCTCCCATTCTGGTAACAGGAAAAGCCCTCCAGTGCCTTGTAACTTATGTTTGGCATATGGGGGTAAGATAGCAGTTTGAGGGTGTGGTGGTAAACACCATCATTCCCTTCAGATCTGAGAGAAACTGTAGAGGACAGGAGGAATACGGGAGGGACAAGATCATCAGAAGGAACAGTAGGACAGGACGGCAGGTAAAACATTCTGGCTGTGGCCCTGTCCCGATCAATGTAGGCATTCCCTCACTGGGTAAGATTTTCGTCAGCAAAGTTCTTGTTACTTCCTTGGCCTTTCCCTCTCTGATAGGGTATGCCTCAGTACATGTGATGATCAGCAAGTATTTATAGCCTTTTCTAGGTGGTAATTCAGTAAAGTCTATTTCCAGATCTTCAATTGGACTTCATCTAGTTCTTTGCATTTCCAGGGAGTGGGAAGGACTCTGTTAGGAATTGTTTGGGGACCGAGTTTGGCGTCTCTCAGTTACATTCCCCCAAACATGGGGAGTCCAGCTACCTAGTAATGTCAGTTTATTAGTGGTTCTAATGTGGTTTTTCCCACTGGGTGCCTTCATGAAGTTGATAAACTATGGGATGCGCCAGGTGATCTGGGACAAAGGGAAGAAAGGAGCCACCATCGTGCTGAGCTTTTACTTGTGGCCTCAACCAGGCCTTGCTTTCTGTATCTAGTTCGGGTGCTTGGGCAGAGCTAAAGCCATAAGATTTGGCTGAGGGGGGGGGACCTGTGGTGTCTTCCTCATTGCTGGTGGTCGTGCTCCTTGTCCACCCACCGATTTCCTCTGGTTATGGTGATCTTCTCCTTTCTGATGTCCCTGACAGTGGAGGATGGCAATGGCCTCTGGGTCCCAAACTGCTTCTTGGAGACATAGAATTTCTGTTTGGTTTTTTATTGCTTTTCCTCCTGTAATGAGAAGCCCCCTCTCTTTATAGAGGGCCCTGTGCACCTTGAGGGTGGCAAAGGCATATCTTGAGTCTGTGTATGTGTTTAATCTTTGTCCATTGCTTAACTTCAGGGCTTTTATTAGGGATAACAGTTCTGCCCACTGAGCTGACCATCCCATTGGAAGGGCCCCCAGAATCTCTTACTTCTGTCACTGTTACCACCACATATCCTTCCAGATGTTTCCCGTTTGACCGGAAGCTGCCTCCGTCAATGTGGGGAGTTGGACCTTGGAAGGGTAAAGGCCGATTTGAGGTCTGGGTCACTCATGTATACCTTGTCTGCTGTCTCAGTGCACTCATGGTCTGGAGGTCCTGGTTTAACAGGTAGAAAAGTGGCTGGAGTTAACATTTTGAGTTTCCCAATGTACTTAGGGATTACATAGGAGGCTCATACCTGGGTTGGTGAGCCAATGGTGTCCCCAGGGGTCCATCAGGGTCATGACTGCACGTGGGCCTTGAGACTGAGGGAACGTCCCATATTCAGTTTGTTGGCCTCCTCACTGATCCTTTCGTAGGGGAGTGTAAGACTGGGGCCTTGTCCTCCTTGCCTGATCTCTTTTAGGATGAGGGAAGCTAATTGGCCCACGCCTGCTGCCTTTCGTTTCACCCTTTTGTCTGCTTCCCCTCAGGTGGTCTGTTCCCAGTTCAGAAATACTTGATTAACAACATCCAACAGTTGAGTACTATTCATCTGTGTGAACCCCTCCACTTGTGGAGACCTTCTCGGAATATCTCCTTGTGCCTGGAGACATCCACAAAGGTGGCATTCAACATTGCCTGGTTTTTGAGGGCCTTGGGGGCAAAGGGAGTATACAGGTGGAAAGCATCACATAGCCTTTCTTAAAAGCCCAAAGGGCTTTCATCTGGTTTCTGGAGGATCTCAGTGGTTTGGGATATGTTTGTGGCCTTCTTTGTTCCTCCTCTTAATCCTCTAGAAGAATCTGCTGATACTTCTCTAGGCTAGACTTATCACCCTCCTGGTTAGGGTCCCAGTAAGGATCTTTTTCTTGGAGGGCATTCCTAGTCCATACCTCTGTGTTCAATCCCCTGCCAGGATACAAGCCATCAACCATTTCTAGGTCTCAATCATTACTCATTTCTCAGTGTTGAGGAGAGTCAGGAAGAGCTGATGGCAGTATCCCCAGGTTGGGGCATGAATTTAACAGGTGAATTCCACTAGGTCTATTATAGCCTGAAGTGACTATAATAGTAATAATAATAATAATAATAATAATAATGGGGTGTGGTGTTTCCAGTTGAGCAGGTAGTACCTGCTGCCAGGCCTGATGACCTGAGTTCCATCTGTAGGACCCACATGGTAGAAGAAAAGAACTAAGTCCCTCAAGTTGTTCTCTGACCTCCAACTGTACACAGTGGCATGTTTGTGTGTGCATGCACACAAGAGGCTGAGGCAGCTGTGGGGGAACACTGGTAGAATAAAACAGACTATGCTCCCTGGATACTCCCATCCTGTGTCACATGTTGGAGGCCTCTGGTCTAAATGGAGGTGCCTCCCCACCTTTCCTGTTGCTCAGGTTTTGGGGGCAGATACTGATGGTAACAGAGTCTTTGGCAAAGGGAGAGGACTCTGCCCTAGGCATAGAGACATAATCATCAGGCCTTGGGGAGGTGCCGATGGTGGCAGATTCTATCAAAGGAAGAGTCTCTGCCCTAGGCAGAAAGGCATAAGGAGGCCGTGGTAGCAGGAGTTCATCTGTGTCTCCCTGGAATAGCATCAGAGCCTTCATGGGTCCTTAGTTTCTTGATGGAGTCTTGGCCAGTAAGGTCCTGCAATATCCCTGACAACCAGTACAGAATCTTGTACAGGAGGGCCAAGTCAATGGGATTTGCAGCCAAGAATCTACACATGGAAACTAGCTATGGTGGCCTGGATCCCCGGTTATCCACCTGGTACATTTCCCTTATCTTGGTCACATCCAGGGATCACTCCAGGGGATACGCCACAATGTTAAGTTGGCCACAGTAATGCAGAAAGGCTTTTTAATTCTCTTAGAGACACCACAATCTCCTAAATACCCTTTTTTAAAGTTTTTGGTCATGCAGTCTAAATCAGTTGGTTTTGAGAGGAATCCTCCCATGGTATACCTCCCACTGTTATCAGTGCTTCAAAACAAAGGCAAAGACCTCTGGAGCAAGCACTGCCCTGGACAGAAAACATGTTACTCACCTGGCCACTCCACTAGATGCCTTTTAGCAGTAGGCGGTTCAGTGTCAAACCCTGAACTGAACCAAATTCTGTACAAGAGAAGTAGTTCCTAAGAACCAGTGCCACCATTTAGCTGTATGAGGTTATCACAGAACCACAGGTTAGGGCCCAGTCAAACTCCACAGTCTCAATGACTATGGACAGCCCCCACCCCCTTCCCATGTACTTAACACCAGATGCACTCTCTTTCATACTGAACTCCAGACAGGACCCTCCACCATGAGACTACTGAGGCAATTATGGAAATCACCGGAGGTGACCCAGCTCCCCTTCTGCCAAGTTGCTGGGTCTACCTGGGCACCCAGGGGCATCCTACCATTCCTGAAGCCCTTGGTATTTGGTCTACTTTCCCTGTCAGATCCACCAGACAGAGCATGAGCTGATGATATGGGAAAAGTCTTGGATCCTTGGCAAACTGGCCAGGGGGCAACTTCTAGTCCTCCTTGGATCTTGCTGGGCCCCAGCTGAGTTCTGCAACCCATAGCAGCTCAAAGGGCCAGCCTTATCTGAGGACACAGCAGGGTTTCCCCGTCAGAGAACCAAACTGTTACAGGAATTCAGCACACCAGAGACAAGTACTGGAGACAAAGTGGAAAATTAGATTTTGTCAATGCTGGCGCAGACTCAGAGGAGGAGTCTCCAAAGCCTGAACTCCAAACCACAGATGCTCAAAGCATTTATAAACAGTTCAGTGTCATTCCAGACCTTTCTGTAACTGGTGAGTCCATTTTTAGCCTATGTGACCATAGGCCATCACAGAGATCCCTAGCCTGTATAATTGGGGGCCATGTGCTGGGCTGTGCAAGGACAGTCTCTAGCAGTACACTGACATAGCAGAAACAATAAGGACTGCAATGGCCCTTTCACAGGCAGCTGATTTTCTTATCTCACTGCCACAGGTGAAATTCTTCTCTCTTCCTTTACTTGTAACCCAAAGTCACCAAAAAATATTAGAACTTATTTTAACTAATCATTATAATGGATCTTTGAAATCTTGAAAAGAATTATATCATAAATATAACTTCACTGTAAAAAAATCACTTGCCTTGACATTTTCACTGCCAGCTCTTTTTTGAAATGTGTGTTGCTATCAGTTTCTGTCCTTACACAGTATCTGTATTCTGTATTTAACTCATTTTGTTTCATAACTACTTGACCCAAGTATGTCAAGGCAGTGCAACTTGAATTATCACTCTATTGACCAGATAGCTATTGATACTCAACAATTAATCATACTCTTCATTTTGGACCCACCTTAGGCCTCAGAAATATAACACAGGAGCAAATAAAATGGTCACTTAAAAACCAGGAAACCAACTTAATCCAAGAATCTCCTTTTCTCATTGCTGTAACCAAATACCTTTTAATAAACATCTTAAGGGAGGAAGAGTTTATTTTGGCTCACATTATAAAAAAATCATAGTCCATCATAGCAGGCAAGGCCAGGCAGCAAGCCATGAAGCAGCTCGTTACACTGTTTCCACAGTTAGGAAACGGATGTGGACAGGAAGGACTATAAACTTCAGTGGCCATCCACAGTAACTACTTCCTCCAGTGAAATTATACCTCTGAAAGGTTCCCCAACCTTCCAAAACAGTACCGCTAACTTGGGACTGAGTGTTCAAAAGTGTGAGCTATACCGACATTTTACATGCAAAACACAACAAATCCAGAACTGATGCATTTACCCAACTATTCTAAAAAGATAAATAATCACCAAACACGTGTTTGCACAACAGTCAAACTATCCTGGGGCAGGGACAGCTGTGAATAAGACACTCTGACCTTCTTCCCTGCAGCTTAGATCCCATTTTTTCTGCCCTATTCCCTTCTTCTGTCCATCTGGGACTTCCGTTTCACTACACTAAACCCCTGAGGCACCATTCATTGTCCTTAAGTCCTTTCTTCCTCTGTTCTTCACATTAATCCTTCTAATTCATGTTTTAGATATGCTAGTCTTTACTCTCCAACCTACAATGTGACAAAAGGTTTTCACTGTATTTGTTGTGTATTTCAGTTGTACCAAGGTATCTAGCCTTTTGAGATCACAACATGACATCATCTATTAATGTGTTGCGCTGCATTTATAATTATCCTGAGACACATAAGGGGCCCACGGGCTGCAAATTAGGCATGACCCCATGAAGACAACCCTGGGTCTCTATTTCTCTGCGAATATCTGTATTTCTATTTCTCTGTTGAAAGACTTCATCATTTTGTCCTTTATACATGTATTCATTAATGTCTTAAAATACTCATATCTGCCCCTTGATTCTTCTAACTATATCTCAGTGATTACAAAATCAACTAATATTTGTTTATTATTAAATAGAGATCAGATTGTTTCTTCAATTTCATTTCTATATACCAAAAATCATGAGCAATTATTTGTAGAAACTGGGTACTGCTGCATTACAGTGATGACTTTTTTTCTTCAGAACTATATCATTTGTCTGAATTGAAAGTCTGCCAACTCTGTCTCCTTGCAGAGGTCTTCGTCTAACACCCAGTATGGGTTTTTAAACCTCCAGGTGCTGATTTTTTTTTTTTTTCTGTGCTTCCTAGATTTCTTCCAATACGTCTGGTCATTTTAGCACACCAGTAAGGATTTCAGTGGGTTTTGTGTGCAGATTTCAAAAGTGCACTGCTTGCAGTACCTTCCTTCTAGAACTTTCTTTTAGTTTTATGGCTACTTTTCTAGCCCAAACTCTAGTTTCTAATATCTCAAGCCAGGAAGATGGTTGCTTTCTGATTTCAGAGCCGCAGGTAAATTTGGGCATGAAAAGTTTGAGCATCTCAAACCAAGAGCTTCCAAACAGTAAACCTTTATCCTCTGCAGTTTTTGTTTGCTTTTGTTATTATCTGCTGTCTACAATGTTTGACAGGAATAGCTGACAGAAATATACAGATGTGTAGTTTCCACACTTTTAAATCCTCTCTTCAGGTAATTTTTCCAATGAATATATTGTTATTTGAATATGCCGCCAATACACCCTCATGTCTTTTTTATTTAAAAATGTCCCATGTTCAACTTGGTATTCCTAGGTCAAAGACATTTCCTGCCATATATCTAAATATTAGCAAATTTGTTTGTGCTTGTTAAACTGAATGCTTCATTTTGACATTTGAGTTTGTAATATCTGTTATTTACAAAGAATTATATGTGCATTATCTAATATGAGTGAGATTGCCAAGATAGCTAATAAGACAAATTACAATGTTTTTGAGTCTTGGCAAACCTCAAGAAAGTAGGAGGCTATGTGTCTCAGAAAGGAAGTAAGAAATTGAGAGGCACATGTTTTATAGGAAAAAATTTTCTGAAGCGTGTATTCCCATGCAAGGATGTAGGGGACAGATTCCTTTATCTGTCAAAGGTAGGCATGTACTGAAATCAGATGAGCCTTGACCTTCAAAACTGCCACCCTAAGTCTCCACGTTCTGTCTATAACATGACACAATAAGCCTGGGGCTGCACAAGCCTTTGAAGAAAATTCCAGCCATATCCCTGAGGCACTAATCAATAGACTACCTATCAAGGCCAGATCTGTCTATGCTAAGAATATAATGTCAGTGTTAATCTAAGTCACAATCACTTGAAGTTGGAGAAAAAAGTACACACCAACTCAACATGGCCACACTCCTATATCTTGGAGGGATTTGATGTCTGAGAACAACAGCACAATTTTGGCTTGATGTATAAGAACAATCAGGCAATATTATTGAAGAGTGGTGCTTATCAATAGCTACTTGATTATGCTACATGGATATTAAGCCTTATAAATAAATTTTCTGTTTTGGGTTGGCTGTTAAGAAAACAATCCATTTTATCATTAGGAAAGGCTTTATTCTATTTCTGTGAAGAAAAATAAACTCCTACCTGCTGCTCAGCAGACTTAATTGAAGAGATCCGGATTGAATGAATTGTGCTGTGGCATATCACTTGAACTTTTGACTAAGTGTCATTCTTCTAACATTATCATAGAATCCTAGCTCATCACGAGAACAGAGCTGCTAATCAAGAGGAATTATTCAATAATTATATTTTTTTTCTAATTTTTAAGTGTTCATTTCTATTTTGGGATGTACCCCAATTATAATTTCCTCACATATTTACCTAAAGAAGTTCAGCTAACTCTTTGTTAACTAAGCAAATCTAATTATGTTGCCCCTTAGGTGTCACATTTGATGGGTTAAAATGTTCTAGGACGCAGTGTGGAAAGCTGTAGTTGTTAAATGTATTAGCCAGGATTACTCAAGAAAATAAAACCTAGAGTATATGAGAGATGGGGGAGACTTTAAAAAGACAGTCATTTTAATTTGCATTTCCCTAATTACTAACACATTGAATGCCTTTTAAGATGTTTCTTTGCCATCTTTATTTCTTCTTTTGAGAACTCTCTGTTCAGATCCTTAGCTCATCTATTAATTGGGTTACTTCCTTTCTTGATTCTTTGTTTTTTGAGTTCTTTATATATTATTGTTAAACCTGTCAGATGTGTCACTGGTGAAGATTTTCTCCCACTCTGTGGGTTTTCTCTCCACTTCCTTGGTTGCTTCTTTTGATGTACAGTAGTTTTTTAGTTTAATGAGGTCCCATTGGTTGATTCTTGACCTTGTTTCCTGAGTAATTGATGTCCAGTTTAGAAAATCCTTTCCTACAGCTATATATTGAAGTTTATTGCCAATGTTTTCTTCTATCAGTTTTAGAATTTCAGGCTTCACATTGAGATCTTTGACTTGGATCCTTTTGGAGTTGACTTTTGTGCAAGGTGAAAGATAAGGGTCTAGTTTCATTCTTCTACAGGTGGAGATCCAGTTTTGACAGCACCATTTGCTGAACATGCTGTCTTTCCTCCAGTGAATGTTCTTGGCCCCTTTGTCAAATATCAGGTGGCTGAAATTGCATGTACTCATATTTGGGTCTTCAATTTTGTTCCATTGATCTATGGGCCTATTTTTGTACCATGTTGTTTTTATAAAGAAATATTGGCAACTGATTACTGCTAAGTGAAGAAGAGCTGATCTTCCTAAAACAAGGGACTCTAGATAGGCTGACTAAACCTCAGTAATGGGCTTGCACTGGGGAATGGCTGGGAACACTAACAACACAGTGGGCCTTAATGGGGATGACAGGGTATATGGGATCTAGTCAAGGGACTATGGGAAGGTGCCAGTGGGGACAGGGATACAAAGATGATTATGATTATTTGAGATGTTCTGTATGAAAGACACAAAAATTCAATTAAAAATGAAGAAAAAGACAACTGCCATTAATGAACATTAACCTAAAAATGTTGTAGAAGATCCCAACAGAGCCATC
Source organism: Nannospalax galili (assembly GCF_000622305.1). NCBI lineage: Eukaryota > Metazoa > Chordata > Mammalia > Rodentia > Spalacidae > Nannospalax > Nannospalax galili. The sequence goes on from NW_008334003.1 coordinate 6,007,993, forward strand.
CTCAACAAAGTATTTAATGCTTGTTAGATGACTTCTATCTGATATATACTCTGTGTGTGTGTGTGTGTGTGTGTGAGAGAGAGAGAGAGAGAGAGAGAGAGAGAGAGAATATTAAAGAATTTGCTAATTGGATTATCAAAGATGGAAAAATCCCAGAGACTTAAATCAGGAAGAGGGAGATCCAGGGACTCTGAGGGCAGAGTTCTAGCCCAAGTCCAAAGACTCAGTAACCAAAAGAACTGACATTGCAGTTAAAATTCAAAGGCAGAAAAAAAACTGAGTTCAAGGCAGTTAAGGAGTCTCCACTTTCTCATAGATGGATCAGCAATTTTGTTTTATTTATGACTTGAACTGATGGTGTGGGAGCTTACCCATGTCAGAAGAGTCCCTTTACACAGTAATCATCAAATGCTGTCTCTGTGTGTGTGTGCGCACATGTGTGTGTGTGTAAATGGTGCTGAAATCAAATCTGTCACTGAGCTGCCTCCCCAGCTCTTGAAGACTTTTTTTTATGTTTTCCAAATTTGTTGATTAAAGTTTTTATAGCATTTTTATGATTATAGAAGTTCCAGTTTACCTGAATATTTTCCATTTTCCTGTTCCTAATATGGCTTATTCATACTTTACATTTCTTTCTTGAATGTTTTTATTCTTTTACATCTTTGACACTTTCATACAATTTTAAAATGAATTTCAGTTGTTTTCATTCCAATTATCATTTCTCATTCCCCTCCTCCCACCAAAACCCTTCTTTCCCAAACCCTCTCTTGAATGTCTTTCTTTAGTGATTCACTGACTTTAATTGGAGTTGCTTACATGAGCATAGATGGAGGATTCTTCACTAGATTGTGGGAAACATATCACTGCCTACCATTGAATAAAATGGCATTCCTTTGCCCCGTAACCATTAACTGCCAGTGGTCCCTCAGTGAAGGATGGGATTATATCATCACCTCCTTCAGTCTAACCTTGTGCAGATAACCACAACTGTGATGGGGTCATGGGTATAACAACCATATCATGTCCAAAAGATATCTTTACACAGCATGCATCTCCATTCTCAGGCTCTTGCATACTTTCCACTCCCTCTTCCTTGATGTTCCTTGAGCCTTGGAGTGGAGATCCCATTTATGGTCAAGCATTCAAAAGTTACTTACGTTACAAGTCTCTGCATTAGCCATCACCCCCTGCAAAAAGAAGCTTCTCATAGAGAAGTCGCATTTGGCACTGGGATTTTCATTTAATAACCTATGGTTTCTGAGCATTATCTACCTGTACAGGGTACCTCTTCTTTCCCTTCTTTCATTTTTTTTTTGAGGCAGGGTCTCCCTGTAGCCCCAGCTGGCCTTGAACTTTCTATGTAGACCAGGATGACCCATATCTCACAGAAATCTGCCTGCCTCTATCTCTTGAGTGCTAGAATTAAAGACATGCACCACCATGTCCAGTTAAACTCTTTTCTAATTATATTTTAAATAAAAATTTTGCTGTGAAATACCCTCAGAGATACAATATGAAGGAATTTGACAAACTATCTGGACATCCCATGACACAGTCAAATTAGGATATAAAATTAACCATCATTTCAAGTGAATGTGAACTAACTAAATTAATTCAAGAATTTGCCTCCATTGTACATTAACTTTGAAAGAATATGAGACTCCATTCAAATTCCAGTTGGGAGATAAGGAAATAAATCCAGTAATTCATCAAAATGGTTCTCTCAAGTATAGATATTAAGAATTAGTTCATATCTAATATGTATGATTTGTGTTTCTTTGCTTCTTTGATGACATCATTGTGCCATTTGTCTTTGTCAATGAGCCAAAATGAAAATAAACCTCTGCCAAAATATACTTTAGAGACACATAATCGACAGTAATGAACAGTCATCAGAAATACTGTAGAAACTCCTGACAGAGGTGTCTTCAACTAAATTTTTAATCTAAACCAAACCCGAAACGCTATACTAGGCATCAATAGGCCTTCAAAGAAAAATAACACATAGTTACCTTACATCAAATGGCTCACTAACTAGAGAGAAACCAAAAGGAATCCGTGACTTTCTCTAGTGCAAGAAGGATTGTGCCAAATATTTGATTCAAGGCTCAAAGTCTTTAATGATGGAAGCAAGAATATATTGATTTCTCCAAGGTGTGGAGGGCATAGCACTTTATTCAAGCAGGAATTTACAGCATTATTCAATCTACTGAGCTAGATCTTATTTTTGCATTTCCTTCTCTTCTTGGTAGCACAGCTAGTCTGCATTTCTGAACTTTCTAATTGGTTAGGAGTGGCAGAGTAACTGAGTTCAACCAGGGGAATATAGGCATAAGGAAGACAGACCCTTTCAGACCCATGCATGCGATAATTTATACATATATATGTGTATATCAAAGAAGAAATTACCAGGAAATTAGAAAATACTATCGTGTGAATTATAATAAAAACACAATATTTAAAATTTGAAAATTCTTGTAAAATTCTTAGAGGAAAACGAATGCCCACAAATGTTTATGCTAAAAGAGAGTTCCCCATGTGACTTTGTATGGGAGACAAGCTTGAGCCTAGGGTGAAAGTCTTAATGACAGCCATACAGCAGGCCCGAGGCAATGGCCCAACTGCTGGAGCCACAAGAAACGCCTTGTGACATTTGCTCCCATTGGCAGATCATGAGACTGATGCCTAGAGCTTGGCACTCCCTGATCACCACCCTTGGAATCCAAAATTGCAACACTTAGGTATTGCGACAGTCAGGGTCACGTGGTTTCCAAGAATCTAGGCTCTGTAATCTGAAACCCATTATGCTAATGAGGCATCCTACCTTCTATTCTGTGATAGGGTGTTAAGTCTGTTATGCTAATAGGATGCTGTCTGTTATGCCAATAAGGTATCCTACTTGCTGTACTGTGATAGGACGCTAAACCTGTTATGTAATAAGGTATCCTACTTGCTGTGCTGTGATTGGACCACTACCCCTATATAAGCTTGTGCCTTCCTGTAATAAACAAGACCTGTGTCACTGAACCTGGTCTCCTGTGTCTGAATACAGCTCCGCTGACACAGTCTCCTCACCAGTCCTGGGGTACGGGACTGGGCAGAAGCAGCAATGACAGAAGGCAGCACCAGGCAAGCAGAAGAGCAGCCTCAGGCCAGGGCAAGCAGAAGAGTGGCTGCCTCTGGCGGTGACCGCAGCTGGTGCCCAACATGGGGCTCGAAAAGCCCGAACCCATGAGGCTGTAATACTTGGGCTGTAACACTTTGGGCATCCAGTGCCCTTTTTGCCAGTAATCCTTCTGTGGGTGCTCACCACTTTCATTCTCCTGGCTCACTGTCTTCAGTTTGGCATGTCGTTCCTGTCTCCACCGATCATCTTCCTGAATGGCTCCTGAGTCCTTTTGGGTATGACTTGTAGGGTGAGTGACCTCCAGTATGGGGAATAGTCATCCATCTGCTGCCAGCCCCATGCTGCCATACTGGTTTCTCTCCTCAGGAGTAGGCAAATTAGGGTAACAAAAAAATGTAACTAAGATATTAGATAAAGTGCTAGCTCTTGCCTCCTGGTTTATGGATTCCTGCTGTTGGGATCGGAGCAACGGGCTCGTGTGCTATTCCTGGCCAGAGAAAGAGAAGTCAGGGAAGAGCGCTGACAACCTGGGCTGCTCCACCCCATTGTGACTGTCCTCCTGACCTTGCTTCAGGGAGTTCCCCCAACACCCCTGAACAAAATAATCTCATTAAAAAAAATAAACAAAGCAACAGGATGGTGGGGGTGGCTTGTCCCAGGCATCCCAGGAGTGATGGCTCTTGCTAAAGATGCAAAAGATGGGAAATAGGGTTTTTTGGCCCTAACAAAATCTGGCAGATGGATGTCACTCACTTCTCTTCCTTTGGCAAGCTCAAATACATCCATCATATTATTGACACCTGTTGTTAACACAAGGGAGAGGCTATGCTTGTGTCTTCCCAGATAATGTTCCAGCCCCCATTTGGATCATAGCCCAAAACATTAGAGTTGCCTGCAACGGAAACCCTCCCTCCACAGCCACCAACCCCAGAGATGGCAGCCCTGACCCTGAAGGAAGCAGTGCACCTCTCAACTACCAAGAGACCGACCTAATGTCACAGACAACGAAAGCCACCAACCTGGGGAGACCACAAACATCTCACTCCACAAACAGAGACATTAGCTAACCTAAGTCCTCAATCTAGAGAAAAACCTTTGTCTATGTTCCTTATTATTTATGTTATCAGTATTGCTAACTCTCGAACATTAGCAACTCCCCTTAAACCCACTAACCCATCAACCTTACTTGATGGATTATTAATGTAGCCAATGAAAAGGAGGTAAACTCCACGTCAAAATCTACACCCTCTGGCCAATGGTTCCCTGAACTACAGATGTACCATGCTTCTGTCTGCCTTGATTGGTCCCCTTGCTTTGTAAACCCTTCTCCTGATTTTTGGACCCTGTATTGTTAATTTTGTTAAGGCTAGTTCAGTTGGCTGTTGTCCCCTCTCAACATCTGACCCCCTCAAATTCCCTTACTAAACTATAATTGGCCTTTTAAAAGAAAAAAAGGGGGGGGAGGGGGGAGATGTGGGAGACAGGCTTGAGCCTAGGGTGAAAGTTTTATTGACAGCCATACAGCAGGCCCGAGGCAATGGCCCAACCACTGGAGCCACAAGGAATGCCTTGTGACATTTGCTCCCATTGGCAGATCATGAGACTGATGCCTAGAGCTCGCCACTCCCTAATCACCACCCTTGGAATTCCCAATTGCAACATTTAGATATTGCAACAGTCAGGGTCACATGGTTTCCAGGAATCCAGGCTCTGTAATCTGAAACCCATAATGCTAATGAGGCATCCTACCAGCTATTCTGTGATAGGACATTAAGTCTGTTATTCTATTAGGACGGTAAGTCTGTTATGCTAATAAGATATCCTACTTGCTGTACTGTGATAGGACACTAAACCTGTTATGTAATAAGGTATCCTACTTGCTGTGCTGTGATTGGGCCACTACCCCTAGATAAGCTTGTGCCTTCCTGCAATAAAGCGGATCTGTATCACTGAACCTGGTCTCCTGTGTCTGAATGTGGCTCCGCTGACACAGTCTCCTCACCAGCCCTGGAGTCTGGGACCGGGCAGAAGTAGCGATGACAGATGGCAGCACCGGGCAAGCAGAAGAGCGGCCTCAGTGCTGGGTGAGCAGAAAAGTGGCCTCAGCCCAGGGCAGGCAGAAGAGTGGCCTCAGCCCAGGGCAAGCGGAGGAGCAGCCTTGACACCCGTGAGAACAAAGGGGCGGTGCCCATGAGAACGGAAGAGTGGCCGTCGCTGGCGGTGACTGCAACTGTGGAGACAGGTGACCTGGGATTCTACAGCACAGGTTTGTGCGTTGAGACCCAGGGAAGAGGCTGTACTGCAGCCAGTATGAAGGCAGAAGTTTCTATAATGAAGGCAGTGTGGCATTGGATAGGCAAGCAGATCATAGAGAGTAAATTTTTCTTTTTATATAAGTACATATAGAATACATTTATATAAAAGTTTTAAAAAACATTGAAATTTCAAATTTATGAATTTTATTTCAAGCAACAGTATTAAAAAAAAAAGAGTTGTCAGGGGCTGGAGAAATGGCTCAGCAGTTAAGAATACTGGTTGTTCTTGTAGAAGAGCCGGGTTTTGATCCCAGCACCCACATGGCAGCTAACAACTGTCCGTAACTCCAGTTCCAGTGGATCCAACAGCCTCTTCTGTCCTCCATGGGCATTGCATGACACAGGTACACTTACATACATGCAGGCAATAGGCAATACATGCATACACATAAAATAAAGATAACAAAATACTAAAAAAAAAGTTGTTAGAAACTAAGAGACAATGTTCATAATATGTATTTCAAGTATGGCTATTAATACTGTGTAGACAAAAACATTTAACTACAGAAACAATACAATGCATAATATTCAAAACTAGAAGAAAACAATGAATCAAAATGTCTAAAACATCAGTAGAACATATAAAATACTTTTTAGCTGGGCATGGTGGTGCCTGCCTTTAGTCCCAGCACTTGGGAGTCAGAAGCAGGCGGATCTCTGTGAGTCTACAGAATGAGTTCCAAGTGAGCTGGGGCTATAAGGAGACCCTGTCTCAAAATACCAAAAAAAGACTTTTTAAAAGTACAACCTAACAATAACCACAGAGAAAGCAAATGAATTAAACTGACTAAAAAGCAAAGACTTAAATCAATTATAACATTGCTCTGGTAACATGCTTTCAAAAGATCCATCTCTAAAGCGTATCAGCACAGAGAGATTTTAAACAACTGGGTGTTAACTCTGAAGCCAGCAGAGCACAACAACATAGTCTTCAAGGCAAACAGCATTCTGATCACTGAAAAATAGTTACTTGGGCTGGGAAGATGGCTCGGTGGGTAAAGTACTTGGCACAAACACATGAGAACATGAGTTTAGATCCCCAGAAACCACTTAGAACCAGATACATTAGCACTTGTGTGTAATCCCAGCACTTCTACTGCAAGATGAGAGGCAGCAATGGAAGAATCCCCAAGAGTTCGCAGCCAGAGAGCCTGGTATGCATAGAGACTAGCAAACCCCATGTCAAACAAGATGGAGGCAAGGACTCACTTGAGGCCATCTTCTGGCTTCTACATACACTCTATAGCTGACAAACATTTTTAGCAAAGTGTCAGGTTACAAAATTAACATACCCAAATCAGTAGCTTTTCTATATATACTGAAAGACAATCATACTGATAAAGAAATCAAAGAAACAGTTCTATTCACAATAACCTTGAAAATAGAGTAAAATGCCTTGGAATAAACCTGACCAAGGGAATGAAAGGCCTATATAATGAAACCTTTAAAATAATGAAGAAAGAAGCTGAAAACACCAGAAGATGGAGAGACCTTCCATGATTATGGATGGGAAGGATTAACACTGTGACTAAACTTGCAAGTGCTCATCCTAACAAGATTCAATGCAATCCACATCAAGTTTCCAATGAAAATCTTCATAGAAACTGGAAAGCAATCTTCAAATTCATATGGGAGCACAAAAGACCCTACAGAACAAAACAATCAGGAGCTGTAAAATACTGCTGGACACGTCACCATTCCTGATTTCAAATTATACTACAGAACTACCATAATAAAAACAGCATATTACTGGCAAAAAAGGCACATTGATCAATAAAACAGAATCAAGAACCCAGATATAAGTCTACACATTTACAGCCACCTGATTTTTGACAAGATGTGGACAAAACACATTGGAGAACAGACAATATCTCTAACAAATGATATTGGGAGAATTGGACAGCTGTGTGATAGAATAATGAAACTTGATTCTTCTCTCTCACAAATCACTCCCAAATGGGTCAGAGAGCTCGATGTTACACCTGAAACTCCAAAACCTCCAGAGGAAAAAGCAGAGAATACACTTCAGGATATATGCCAAGGTAAGGACTTTGTGGCTAGGACCCCACTCAGGCAGGAAATAGGACCAACAATCAACAGGTGGGACCTCATGAAATTCAAAAACTCTTATACCACAAAGGAAACTGTTAATCAACTGAAAAGGCAGCATACAGAATGGGGAAAATCCTGGGGCTGGAGAGATGGCTCAGTGGTTAAGAGCACTGACTGCTCTTGCAGAGGACCTGGGGTTCAGTTCCCAACAACCACATGGCAGCTAACAACCTGTCATAATTTCAGTTCTACAGGATCTCACATCCTCTTCTGATCTCTGTGGGCATTGCACAATATGGGTGCACTTACATACATGCAGGCAAAACACTCATACACATAAAATAAAAATAATAAAAAATTAATTTTTAAAAGAATAGAAAAAATATTTATCAGCTATATATCTGACAGGGAGTTTGTATCTAGAATATATAAAGAACTCAAAACTAAGTACTAAACAACTCAATTCAAAAAAAAATGGGCCATGGAATGGAACAGAGAGTTCTCAGAAGAAACACAGTGACTGAGAAATATTTTTTTAAGTGCACAGCATCCTTAACCATCAAAGAAATGCAATTTAAAACCACTTTGATATTTCATTTTATTGCAGTCTGAATGGCTAAGATTAAGAAAAATATAACAATAAATCCTGGAAAGGACATGGAATGGATTTACTGTATGACCCAGCTACACCACTCCTGGGAATATACTCAAAGGACTTGATCCTACTACAGAGGCACATGCCCATCCGTGTTCATCACTGCTCCATTCATAATATATAGGCAACAGCCTAGATATCTAACAACTGATGAATAGATAATGAAAATATGGTACCTATACATGATGGACTTATTCAGCTGTAAAAAAGAAAAGAAAAGAAATTTGCAAGTAAATGGTTGGAACTTGAAAAATTATACTTAATGAAGCAATTCAGACCAGAAAGACAAATGCTATATATTCTCACTCAGATGTGGATTCTAGCACCAAATCTTTAGATTTGTATGTTGAACTTGGAGTACTTGTAGGAGCCATGAAACTAGAAAGAGGCCAGTAGGGGAGGAGAACTTTTAAGGGAGGAGGGATAGTAGAACACAGGTGAATAAAGGGAGAAAGGAGACTAGCAAGGAGTAATGTTTACATAAAGAGGCAAAAGGGATGGAGGAGAGAGGATGGGGTGAGGGTGCGGGTAACTAACACTAAAGAGAGCTAAAAATTGATATGGAAACCTGCTATTTTCTAAACTTTATATATATATAAACTATATATATGTATATATATATATATATTATGTGTGTGTTTGAGAGCGAGAAAGAGTTTATTTGAAGTTACCCTATATTAGGGATAAGGCTTCTCTCAGAAGCTATAGTTTGCCAAATAAAAAAAAACAGCACTATATGTGGTATCTCACCTCAATTTGTTGATCAAAGGCATCCCAGAGATTCCCCCAAACAATACAAGCTATTGACACTGCTCCTGGATGTCTACCAGAACATGGTAGTAAGACTGTTGCTGAAGATGCAGGTACTTTGATCACAGGACAGAGAAATCAAGTTGTTATTGATTGGGAAGCATCCTCTCTTCTGGCTAGCCTTCATAGCACTAGAAGGTGCTATGCAGACTGCTGAGGGAGAAAAAGTCAGCAACAGTCTTACCAGCTACAGTAACTGTCAGCCTGGAAAGGTATGCCCATGAGTGGACAGTGGCATGATTGTTATGGGGGCAACCAACTGTTTTATTATTGGCTGTAAGGCCCATTCCACCTGTACATTCCTGATACTGTAAATCTGGCCAAGAACACGTGGCAGTTCATACGCCCTAGGCGTGAGTTATTGTCATTTTGTAAATGGGCATAGTATTGAACTGGCCTGTAAATATGTGTCTCTGCACACATGTTACTGCAGCTCTCAATCATCATCAAAGAAGCTTCTTTGTTCAATGGATGGTGGTTAATGCAGGATCTCAGAACTAGTCAAAGCACAGAGAAAGAATGTTTGTGAAGTGCTCAGCCACAAATGGGACACCCATATCAAGGGTCAGGGAATAATACAGAAGAGGGGACAGAAGGTCAGGGAGTATTGGGGTGAGACAGTGACCTCTGGACACACCAGAATCACTGCACTTGTAAGCATACAGCAGCTGTGTATTTGCCTACAGACAATCAAGCCAGTCAACATTCCAGAATGGAGGAGAAGGGGTTCACAAGCCTCCACCCCTAGCTGAGGTAGTTGCTGGCTGCTAGGGAAGAGTCAGTTGGGAGGGGAGTAGATATTTGATCTCAAAAGAGTTAATGTGATAAGTGGGATGAATATGATCAAACTGCATTGTATGCATGTGTGAAGTTCTTAAGAATTAGTAAAAATATTTTATTAATGAAAAAACAGTAAACATAAATTAGGTGAAAGAGTACACCTCAGGACCTGAGGCGGGACTGAAACATCTCACTAGTGATCTTTAGTGGTGCACAGTCATAATAGACACTTAAGAGTCTCCTGAAGTTATCTGAGAGAGAAATGGCAGAGATTGGATGGGAATGTAATAGGAAATATTGCTTTAAGTGGTCAGAGTCTCAACAATAAAAATAGACCCAGTAGGATGTGTGGTAAGAGAGCGGTGTTCATCCTGATCTAGCAAAGAGACAAAGTTGCTGTTAAATGACATGAGGAAGATTGGATTAAAAATTTAAAAATAATATTAATAAAATGCTTATATTTCTATGTACTTAACAATATAGCCTCTAAATATCTATACTGATAAATGTCAAAATTATAAGGAAAAATTAACAAATCAAAAATCATATATAGGCTTCAATACGGTCTTGGTATTCTAAGCAATCAAAATGTAACATAAGATATTCTAAAAGCATAATTACTCATTGACACATAGGGAATTCCACACCCACTGAAATTCCACATAATTTCAGTCATTGAACCCATGGAGCATTTAGGAACACAACATTTCTGAGTTGACACATCTTCATGCATCATGCAGACATGAGAATTTCTGACAGACAAGTTCAAGAGGTACAGTTATTAAATAAAGAAGCAGCTGAAATGTTCCAAAGCATTACATAGACACGATAGACTATTAAGGGCTGAACCATCTCCTTCCATTCAGCAGACACAGCTATAAGCATAGACACTATTACCAAAATACTCACTAAAGATTTCCCAACTGCATTTCACAAACAGACCACCTTCTCCAAAGAGGACTACAGCAACATATATATATCCTGTCCCCTCTGATCTTCTCACGGGGCACTGCTGACCTGGCTTCATGGGAAGGGCCCTTTGAACTTCAGCAGACCTTTATTACTGTATAGGTCGATAGAATGTGCAGAGGTGATCTTGGACACCTTTCATACTTTATAAAAATCAGTATCTTCCATAGTGCACATGTCTCTGTAATGTCTACCTCCCTGTGGAGCGGAAATAAAACCACATGCTCAGGCCAGCGAGGCTCCCAGCCAAGTCGCCCTCAATACCAGACGTGAGGAAGTAAGTCCTCAGGTGGTTCCAATGACCAGCCTTCAGATATTCAATCAGAGGCCACATACCAAAGAACAAAGATATTCCTACAGCCTGTCTGAATCTATACCCAGATTCAGTGTGAGATGATAAATATTCACTATTTTTTCAACTACTTATCTCTGGGATAAACACCACAGATTACTAATCTGACTTGATTTCCACCAAAACTACCCAAAAGATAAAGTAGCCTCTACTTCCTCTGCTGTTACTGAGGTATCTTTCACAGAATTCAAAAGGCTGAGCTCGCAGATCTCAGTAGAAAAGACATACAAGAATTATAATTTCTAAGAAATGTGAGGAAGCTGCAAATTCTGATCGTGTGGCAATGGGAGAGAACGCGAATATGGAACTTTCACTTGTAAACGAGCACACTGATAACATACCTTCAAGCCAGTCTTCCCACGGCAACTTTTTGTTTGAGCACACACATGCAATATTTAGAACTCCACTAGGAAGGCTTTTATCCGTGCAAAAGAGTCTGTAGCCAGGAGCTGCCTGCTGGCACTGCATGCAGGAATGCACCACTTTTCAAGGCTAGAATTTACTCTTTGACTGACTGACATACTCCAACCCATCTCCAAAGGCGCCTTTGCCTTGATGACTGACACTACCCAGGGAAGGGGGTTGCAATTGCCTCTTGTTTAGGAGCAGGTGACTGTCAGAGGGTTTTGCTTTGGAGTGCCTGAGCCCTTCCACTAGGCAAGCATCACAGACTCCATGTGAGGAGCACTTCAACTCAGCAGGAAAGACAAAGGCGACAGAAATAGAGAGACTGCGGCTGCTGTGTTTCTGTCCAGTCTCCCAACGTTGTCATTGCGGTTTGCCCAGATATAGGGACTTGTTTAAAATGTGTCAAAACTGATTTCACAGTGTACTTATTTTTAAAAGAATGCCTGACATGCTCTTATCCTACCCACATCCCCTCAGAGAATGTCAAAAATGGGGAATCAGCTGTGTCACATTCTACCCAGGCACAAGTTTGGCTGCTGACAAGAAAGCATGACATCTCCTTTTCAAGGCAAGCGAAGGCAGGGGCATGTGAAGTGTCTGGCACAGTAAGAAATGATGAGATAAAAGTGGTCCTAAGAGAAGATAATTCTGGATTCTGAGATTATAGATCTTCAAAAACCAAAACCTCAGATCTGCGAACTTATTTAAGCTAGTTGTGGCTGGGAGGGGTTGCCTTATAGACCAGGGAGTCCCAAACCTCCTACAAGAAGGTCAGTCATTACTAATGTATGAAAGGTCAAACTCACTGCTGGAAGGCGCACATGGCATCCAGTTCCTTCCTTCTACCATCCTTAGACAATCGGAGGCAAGAATTCTCCAAAACCTCCATTTAGAAGGTACTAACAACTTTATTGGACTTGCTAACTGAGCTTGGGGTGATGGTTTATTTACAGAGTAATGGGCAACCTCCCATTTATTGCTGCATTGGAAAGCCCACACCCAAACACAAATCCTGTGACTTTCCGACAGCCATACAGAATGGCAAGAGGCCTGCCTCATGACATTCTCAGTTTATATATTCTTGGGCCCTCCCCCTCAGGCAACTGATTGGGTGGGAGGAGTAACTGACTTCTGCCACCTTTGACTCCTTTGGAGGAGCATGGCAAGGAGGTGGGACTATACCTTACCACCATAGTGGTTGGAGGAAATTCCAGGTAACAATGTATCATCATCATTATTTCATATGCAGCATAGGACATAGACTGTGAACCTATTGAGCTGTATAATTTCATTCAAAAACACACCATCTAGATATTTTTACACACTGACAACATTATCACAAGGTATATATTAAGCATTCTGAAATATGGAGAATGGACTATAGAAATGATAATTTCAATGAGACCTTAGGATCCAGATACTCAAAGAGCAAAAGAAAGCACAATCACTCTGGAAGCCTCCATGAAGATGGCCTCCTCTGATAGGTAGAGGGCCTGCAAATGTCATCAGTCATGAAGCCCCTTCACTCAGTCCTCTACAGTCATCCAGAAGTATGAAAATTCATGCTCTTGAGAAAGCCAGTTGACATCACAAAAAACTCTTGTAGAAAACAAAAGCCAGAAGAAAACAAAATATTGTAAGAAAACTTCACCAGTATAGTCACTAAAACACACACTGTAGACAGAGAGCCTGTATTTGAACCTTAGCTGAGCCATTTACTAACTGTAAGACTTGGACAAATTACTTATCCTTAGTCTATCTGTAAAATGCGATCCTAATAATTACCTACACCCACTAGTTTGGAGAAATTGTTTATAATTTCATACAAAATACATGTAAAGCACTTGGAAAAGTAGCATGCAGTTAGGAATGCATATATACTGTCTGTAAGCAATAGTTCTATAAATTACCATCCCATGTCCTGTGTCGGAAAACTCATCCTGATTTCCTGTGTGGTGCAATGATCGAAACCAGAAAGATACTGTTCTGTGTCACACAAGTAGCACTTCTGAGCATCAAACTTAAGGAGTCTGTTATGAAATTACACAAAGAGAGTATAAAATTCACACACACACTGCTTTGGCCTTAAACTCCACAGGATAGTGAAGCGCTCTTTGCGATGCAGAAGTCAAAGCCCGAGAGCATATATAACTTGCTTAAGGCCAAGTGCCTCAATAAGGAAGAGGAAAGTATTACAACCCAAGGTGCAATCTTTTCACACCATTTCCCTTCCTAAGCCAGACTTATTTTGCACTGAACATTGTCACTCACTTCACCATCCTCCCATCAAGGAATCTCAGCCCCTAAGAGGTTCACCTTTTCCTTAAAGTCACCCTGCTTGTCATCAGTCTCTCACTGTCTAAACTTCATGGAGCCCACTCACTCCCTGCTGCAATACTGCTTATGTTGAATAGCTTTCTCATACTGTAACCAAATGCCCAAGATGACTTAAAAAGAGGAACGGTTTTGAAGGCCTTTAGTCTCCTGATGCCATCACTTTGAGGCCTGTGGTAAGACAGAACGGGTCAGGGAACGTTTGGTGGAGCAAACTACTTGCTTCACAGTGGCCAGGGAGGAAAGGGCCAGGGTAATAATACCTTCTCCACAGGCACACCCTAATGACCTAACTTCCTCCCGTAAGTCTCATCTCCTAAAGCCCCACCACCTCCCAAGAGCACTGTGGGCTGAGGACCAAGCCTTTGACACCTGGGCCTTTGTGGGACATTTGTGATACAAGTTAAATCACTGCTGAAAGCGGAACACAGACCAACAGCCTTAGTAAGGACTGGTATGATGTCAGACTCTGCCCAGAACCCACTGATGAGAATCTGAACTTTAACTCGATTCTCAGATGAATCATAGACATTTCACATTGAGCAAAGTGTCTCAGAATTAATATCCTGTACCAAGTATCTGATCGTAGAGGGCACTGTTGTGTGCCTTGCCTTAAGGTCTGAGGCAGCATGGAAAAGCATAAGAAATCTCTAAATTGCAAGCATGGAGGAAATTTTGAACAAAAGGCCCCAAGTCATGATTTTATCACCATTTCCCTTTAAGGGGAAGATTTCTGAATTCATTTTCCGTGTGTGACAATACAACCATTCCCTAGTGCTTCTGGAACGCATCCTGAAGTTTGTCTTACTGGGTCTGTCTGCCATGGTCACAACTGTTCTTCTGTGATAGTTATTAGATTCTTAGCAAGAAAGTTAGCAAGGCCCCAGTAGCTGGTTCCGTCGTCCCATATGAGCTAACTACCAGAAGAGGCCCAGAACAAGAAAGGAGTGCAGGTCACAGCACGTGCTGGTGAAAATTTTTAAGATGCTATAAAGAAAGCCTTGGTGAGTAACAGGATTCAACAAATATTTCCTTACATTTTGCTTATTGTAATTCTAGTCTAACAAGAAATTTCAGTTAAATGATCCCTAGAGATAAATAGAAAAACAGTCTCAAAATGGTGTTGGTTAACACAGCTCATCAGAATTGTTGTTCTTATGTTACTCCTAACATATTTGTTGAGGCAGAGGGGTCCTAGGAGAGGGATTTATCACAAGCTAACTTAGTTCTAGCGACTGAAGCAACATTGATACAAGATGGTGAGGCCACTGACAAACATTGATTCTATTTAAAAGGATGGTTGCAGCCATTTCCCCTCTGCGTTTTATCCACAGAAGCATTCTGTCACAGCTGTCAAGGTTCCCCTGCTTTAGCAAGCAACCCATCACAGTGATTTGTAAAAACTGACTTTAAACCCTGGCTCAGAGGGGCTGTATCTCAGGAAAGGTTCTTGGAAGATGTAAGGTTAAACTGATGGATCACCTGAACTAACACATGATGGTATTCAATATCATTATTAATATCCCAAGGACAGGGAAGGAGCCGAGGAAGAGAGAAGGCAGTGTGCCAACCAGCGAAGACTGGATCCAGACCAAGAGGATGTGTGTAGCCTCAGAGAAGATGCAAATCTGCATGTTATGGTTTGGATACGAGACACACCCCCCCAAAAAAGACTCCTGTACTGAAGGCTTGGCCCCAGCAGGTGGTTCTATTGAAAGGCAATTAGGTCCTGAAGGTGTTAATTTCACCAATACATTGGATTAATCCATTGGTGAGTTTAAAGCCTGAATAAACTATTAGGAGAGTCTAATTAGTGGGAGTAGCTTACTGAGGACACCTCTGTAAACTGTATATGATCCCTTCCCACCCCCACCCCCCAGCTTCCTTGCTGTGGTAAGGTAGTCAACTTTCCTCAAACACAATTAAAAAGAGAGAAGAGATGCAAATAAGTCTCAAAAGAAGGTGTCGTTTATAGTGGAAAATTATAATGCTTCTTCATAATCCCATTGTGACTAATAGTACATTTCAGCAGTCCTTGGCTAAAATTGTAAAATAAATCCAAGTATGGAAGTTTTTCATGGGGTGAATTTAACTTAAAAACATACCCTTTAAATGATATGATTACATTTTTCTTGCATTTCTGTTCAGTTACATTGCAGGAAGCATTGCCAACAGCCTCCCTTCTCTGTTATAATATATCCAAATTTTCTGTGCTTTAATATAGTAAAGGCTAAGTCTGTGTTCTTCACAATTCCTGCAGTCATTCAGAGAACGAAAAGGCTTGATGACTATATCCATCCCTAAATTTCTTCCTTTTAAATTTTTCATTGCTTGAGAATTTCACACATGCATGTAATGTGTTTTGATCTAATCTTGCCTATTCCCTCCCCTCCAACTTCTCACCTATGCCCCCTCCCACTTTTCCCTCCTGACTTCAATTTACTCTTTTTTGGGGAGGGGGTCTTTTTGAGACAGGGTCTCCCTGTAGCCCCAGCTGTCCTGGAACTCACTACGTAGACCAGGCTGGCCTTGAACTCACAGCCTCCTGAGTGCTGGGATTAAAGGCATGCGCCACCACGCCTAGCTCAATTTACTCTTTTTAAAACCCACTGAGTCCACTTAGTGCTGCCAGTATTTACATAAGTGTAGGCCCATAGACTGGGTAGCCTATCAGGGGCCTCATCCCTGAAAAAAACTGACTTGCCTCCCCCAACAGCCATCATTTGCCAATAGCTCTTAAGCTCGGGAAGGGACTTTGTGAATCAGAAGTCTCAGGATGTAGGAAGTACATTTTTTTTTCCTTTTTTTATTGAGTTTTTGTGCATTTCATATAATACATCTTAATCAAATTTAGACTCCCTTCCCGCTCCCTGCCCCCCATACCCCTCCACCAGATTTCAGGTATTCTGTCATATATGTTGTCTTATTCAATCATTTGTATCCAGATGTCCGTGTATGCAAGTAACTCCACTGGAGCCTATCTAGAGTCACTCTCTTAAAGAAGATCTACTATCCTCATCCCACAGTGATCATTTGCTAATAGTTCCTTGGCTACAGTTGGGGCCTGCTGCCCATTTTCCCCTTTATATGCTGGGATGTTTTGTGATTGAGTCAGCATGGGGCTTGTGCATGCTGTCAGCATGATTGCAAGTTCATGAGCTAGCTCCCAACAGAGGCCTGAAAGCCTCTGTTTCCTCATCATGCACCAACCCTGGGGAAGTGCATTTCTTAAAAAGAACTTCATATGCTTCACATTTTCAGGCTACAACGTGAATTCTTTTCTCAAGTTCAAAAAGACCCAAATTTGCACAACATCCTCCAGAACCTCCCTGCTTTTCTCTTTCCAGACTACTCTTGAACTTTCCCTAAAACCAAATATAATATACAGGTAGGGAGACAAGAAAGAAATCATGACAAGGAGCCAACCTGTTGCTTTGGACATTTCCACCCCAAGTCATTATTATTTGTACATGTTAGTAAACTTTCTGTATCAGGGAATAAGCATTCTGGGGGATAATTCAATTATGTGAACTCATTAAGTGAAGAGGTTTGAAGAGCAAATAAAAAGACAAGAACAATGAGAAAGCAGTAGGAAGAAGATGAACATAGGAGAATGGTCCCACAAGAGCAGGAGGTTCTCAGCTGAAGTACTTGCTCCTTTTGGCTCCAACACACACATCCACATAAGTGCAGGTTCGATGGGAAGCTTCTCCCCAGCATGTCTACTTCCTTTCCTGGAAGTGACAGCCTAAATTAAAGCCTATTTTAGTCAGGAAGCCTGGATCAAAAGCAAGCATTCCTCCTCCCCCTACCCCTAGCCCTAGCATTTCCCCATAAACTGTTCTTTAATAGAAAGGAGGATGAGATAAATAGTGCCACTTTTTAATACATGATATGTCAGGGGCAGGATTTTTGTATGCTTATGACAAGATGATGACATCATTAGAGCATCAAATGGAACCCAGGCAATGCTTGAGGGAAATTTGAAAGGACTTATTTTTCTCCATTTTAAAGGGGCTGGAGAGATGGCTCAAAGTTAAAGCACATTCAGCTCTGTACAGTTCAGTTCCCAGGACCCACAACAAGCAGTTCACAACCTCCTGTAACTCCAGCCCCAGGCGATGATCCAGTGCCCTCTTCTGGCCTCCATGGGCATTGCATACATGTGTATATACCTGCACACATATGGATCGTTAAAAATGAACCTTAAAAAAATAAGAAAACAAAATCTTAGAAATATTATGTTGAAATTGCACATAACAGAACAAAGAATTAATTAAAGAAGGGAACTTATGGAAGGGTGACAATAGGTCTGGAAACCATCCCAAGCTGTGGAGAACATGGAAATGGGATTTCCTCACTGAAAGAACCAGATCTTCACAACTATAGTTATTACTTTTTAAATTTTCTCCATTAATTCCTCTCTCTTCCCTCCCCTCCTCCCCTCTTCCCCCCCCTCCTCCTCCTCCTCCTCCTCCTTCATCAGTTGAGGCCTTCTCAATCCAGAAAGTATGAAACTAAACTCGGGAGAGAGAACATTGTGTATGGTCACCATTGTTTATTTTCCTTTTTCTGAAATTTTATCTTTTTATGTGTATGAGTGTATTGCCTGCATGTATGTAAGTGCATACATGTTGTGCAATGCTCTCAGAGGTCAGAAGAGGACATCGGATTCCCTGGAACTGGAGTTAGGGCAGTTGTTAGCCACCATGTGGGTGGTGGGAATCAAACCCAGGTCCTCTGTAAGAGCAGCCAGCACTCCTGAGCTATCTCTCCAGCCCCAGCCATTGCTTATTTCTAGTTAAGCAATTATTGTTCTATCAATATTATATAACAGATACAAATTGCATATAATATAGTTTTGATATTTCTCTATTAGTCATCAACTAGTTCATCTGCTGTAACAGAGATTAAAAGAAATTGTAGCTTAAAGAACACAGAGTTTCTTTTTCCTACATATTAAAAAATAGGTAGATGGGCTGGAGAGATGGCTCAGCAGTTAAGAACACTGGTTGTTCTTGCAGAAGACCCAGGTTCGAATCCCAGCACCCATATGGCAGCTAAAAATTATCCCTAACTCCAGGTCCAGGGGATCAGACAGCCTCTTCTGTCCTCTGTGGGCATTGCACAGCACCGGTGCGCTTATCTACATGCAGGCAATACACGCATACACATAAAATAAAAATAATAATTTTAAAAAGTAGGTAGATGGACTCTTGACTTTTGCTCTGCCACACTCAGCACATGGCTCCATTGTTGTGCTGTAACAGGGATTCCTTAGCTCCTCTTGCTACATATTAACCCTAGCTTGAAAGGAGGAAAGCTCGCCTTTTTAAGAACAATGGGAAATGTGTCATGTCATTTCCAACAAATCCTTCCCAGCTAGACCATGTAGCCACTGATATCACCAAAGAAGGCTGGGAAATTCAAACTTCAATAGGTAACCAAGAGTCCAGGTAAAGTCCAGGTCATAGATATTGCTGATTTCCCTGACAATTCACACACACACACACACACACACACACACACACACACACACACAGACACACACACACACGAAAATTCTTAGCAGGTGTTACTAAGGAAATTGTTCCCGTTCGATCGAGTTGCAGTTTTATTGTGCTATAAAGTTGGGAGTTAAAATAGTCACTCCCTAATATTTATTCATTTGGTGGTTGCATAAAATGCTTGCCCTTCATCAGCAATTCCTGGAAATTTACTCCTTGAGAAGTAACCTGTGCTCCTCCCATGGGCAGTTGTATGGGAATGCTTTCTTTTCACTGACACGTTTCTGCTGTGCCTTTTCTTTTCAGCATTCTCAGACTCTGTTCCCGGAAATCAGGGAATGCTGACAGCTGTCAAAGAATAACATACATGTTAGATATGACCTATAGTGAATCACTTTTACATGAAAGTGACAGGACCTGAAATATCCTATTGCACCACACTCTCAACCAGTTTGACAAAGATCAAACGCTCTGTTATACAACAAGAAACAATATTTACAAATTATATTCTGCAGAAATTTAGAGAAATGATTAATGGACTAAATATGTTTTTCATGCATAACCTTAGAGGAAGAACCTGAGACCAGCATAAGAGAAACAAAATCTAATTTAACTCTACCTTTCAATCTATGTGGCCTGTCACAAATCACTTAACTTTTCATAACATTTTCATAAGTCAGAATTCTCCTTTGCCAGAGAAAACATCAGTTGCTCTACCTGCCTTGTGGAGTTCTTATAGAACTTAAATTCACTTTGCAAAACCATTCTTTAATTAGAGAAAGTATTACCCAAAATAAAAGCATTTGGCCATTGCTGATATTGACAACAACAGCAAAAACTATGGTATGGTATGGTAGGGGCCCTCAGGCCAGGATGAGGAAATAGCTGAGTTTAGAAGACAGGGAAAAAAATGGGCATTATGCATTTTAATGTGCTTTATTTTTAGTCCATTTAAAAAACTTAACCCAACTCTAAAATAACATGTTCATTCCATCTCTCTCTATCAGCCTCCTCCCTCCCCCTCAGTGGGTTTTGGGCTTGTCTATCTTTTTATTGAATTTTTGTGAATGATATATATATATTTTATCATATTTAGATCCACTCCTCCTCCATATGCATACCCCACCCTCTGCCCACTTCATGTACTCCCTCTCTATATGTATGTGTGTGTGTGTGTCTGCGAAGTTAAATTTGTGTCCCCCAAATGCCTTTCAATGTGGATCCATCCACTGTAGCCTGGTCAACCTACTAAGAGTCTCATCCTTAAGCAAGACTGACTCTCCCCCTCCCAGCAACCACCAGTTGCAATAGCTACTCCGGTGGGGCTGGGGTTTCTTACCCACCTCCCCAGGTCAACACTGGGATTTAGGTTTTTGTCTGGTTTGAACTTGCATAGGACTTCTGCAGGCTGTCACCATTGTTGTGAGTTCATATGAGTAACTGACCAGAGACTGTTTCCTTGTGGTCATCCATACCCACTCCAACTCTTACAGTCTTTCTCCCTGCCTCTCCCACAATGACAACTGAGCAGAAGTTTGATACAGGTGTCCTATTCAGGGATAAATACTCCACAGCTTCTTATTCTCTGCACACTGGCCAGCTGTAAGTCTCAGTGTTAATCCCTATCTGCCGGAAAAGAAGCTTCTCTCATGAGAGTTGACAGACACGTTCATCTCTATGTATAACAGTAATTCCTTAGGAATCCCTTTAATGCTATGCTATTTAGCAGATTAATAGCGTTGGGCTCTCCCCTATGACCTGTGACCTGTCTAGCAACAGGTTCCTAGGACTGATATCATTCACAGCAAAATTGGAAAGTAGAGATCATTTATCTTCTTGCTCCCTAACCACCACCCATAGCTTCCCACAGTCAACACCTCACACCAGAGTGGTGCGCTCCTTGTAACTGAGAAACTTACGCTGATGCACCTTGATCACCTCAAGTCCATAGTTTCCCTTGGAGTCTCTCTTGATGTTCTGCATCCTAGGATTTTTTGAGAAATTCGTAACAGCATGTATCTGTCAATATTGTACAGAAGACCTTCACTGTCTGTCCTAAGAACCCTGTGATTCTAAACGCCCCTCCTTCTCCAGCAGCCTTGACAACCACTGATCTTTTGGCCGTCTCTGTAGTTTTGATTTTCATAGAATGTCATATATTTGAAGTCATATGGAGCCTTTTCTAAAGGCTTTTACTAAACAAGTATTTTAGATTCCTCTATGGCTTTTCAAAGCTTAACAGTTCATTTCTTTATAGCACTGAATAATATCCATTGTCTCGATATTCCACATTTTATTATCGATTTTGAAGGCTACCTTAGTTAAGTCCAAGTTTTGTCAATTATAAATGAAACAGCTCCAAATATCCATGCACTGGGTTTTGTGTGGACATGTGTTAAAACTCCTTCATGTAATTACCAAGGAACACAATTGCTGAATTGTATCCAGAGTCCATTTAGTTTTATAAAGGAACTCTCAAAATTGTCCTCCAAAGAAGCTATGCCATTTTGTAATTCAGCCTGAAATGAACCAGTCTTGCTCCACAGCCTTATGAGCATTTGGTGTTGTCTGTGTTCTAGATGTTTGCCAGGCCAATATGTACATATGGAATACAGTCTCAGTCACTTGAAGGTGCCATTCTCTGGTGAGATCCACCATTCAGCATCTTCTGTGCATCTATTTGGCATTTGGATATCTTTACTGAGTTTTTTGTTCACGTCCCTTTCCACTTTTGAAAGAGGGGTGTTCATTTTCTTATTAGTGAATTGTGAGTCCTTCGAATATATTGGTCCTTATTAGATATGTCTTGTAATCTCTAACATTCTAAACCTATAATTTTTCTTCTTGTTCTCTCAATATGTTTTACAGAGAAGTTTTCAATTCCAATGAAGCCCACTTTATTATTTCTCTTGTGTGGGATGTCTTTAGTGTTATATATAGGATATCACCAAACTCAGAATCATCTATATCTTCTCTTAATGTTATCTTCTAAGAGTTTTTTTTTTACTGAGTTCTATGACTCACTGTAGTTTTGTGAGTGTAAAGTCTATATCTAGATTCACTTTCCTGCATGTGACAAGAACACAGAATTAGCCGAATGGGGGCGATGCATACAGCAGGATGGAGTTTTCTTATGCACTCAGGGAACACTGCCTTTCCAGCACCTCAGACTGCTCACCAGTATAAAAGGCCATTTCCACTCTTTCTCCTTCACTTTTTCCTCCTCCTCCTCCTCCTCCTCCTCCTCCTCCTTCTCCTCCTTCTTCCTCCTCTTCCTCCTCCATCACCACCTCCTCTCCTTTTCCTCTTCTTCCTCCTCCTCTTCCTCTTCTTTTTCTTCTTCTTCCTCCTCCTCCTCTTCCCCTTCTCTCTCCCTCCTCCTTCTCCTCCTCCCCCTCCTTCTTCTCCTCCTTCTCCTCCTCCTCTTCCCTCCTCCTCCTCCCCTTTCTCCTCCTCCTCCTTCTCCTCCTTCTCCTCCTCCTCTTCCCTCCTCCTCCCTCCCCCTTCCTCCTCCTCCCTGCTCCCCCTCCTTCTCTTCCTCTTCCTCCTTTCTGTCTCTCACTTGACATAAGATGTCAGTATATAGTTCAGTCTGACCTCAAACTTACAGTTATCCTCAGCTTCCTATGTGGAGGAAATAAAGGTGTGTACCAGCACACCTGGCTCCATTCTCTATTTACATATGTGCACATGCACATGGATGCACATGTCCATGAGTGTTTAGATGCACATATGAGCAGATGTGCTTCCACATGTGTGCATGTATGTTTCAGATGTCATTCCTCAGGTACTGTCCACCATTGTTTTATAACCTTTAAAAAATTTATTATTAGTATGTACATATGTCTGTGATGTGGAGGGGCACACATATCACAGTGCATGTGTAAAGATCAGAGGACGATTTTGAGGAGTCAGCTGTCTCTTTCCATGTTTATGGAGGGTCTGAGGCTTGCACTCAGGCTGTCGGGATTGTATCATTGTTGGGGGACCCTGCTGCTAAGGTTGTAGTCCACCATGTCAGGATAGCTCTAAGGAGCTCAACACTGTTTGGAGGACTCCCTTTCTCAGTGGGTCTTCCTGCTCTCTGCCTGACCTCATCTGGAAAGTGCCTCTAAGCACAAATGTCTGGCCTTATATGGAACATGATCTTGAGCATAGTTACCTGCGATAAACTGCTCCCAGGTTTTTTCTATATGATAATTAGGCATTGCCCTATAGCCAGATGACAGGATCCCCCTACCACTTGTAAATAAAGCATACTATGAGCACCTATCATGTAAAACTTTGGCTGCCGCCTCCACCCTATATTTTTCCCTGACCCCCACTGAATAAACAAGCTGTATCACTGAAACTGACTCCTGGAAGCTCTTTTCCGTCATGCTCACTGGCCATCCTGACCCTGTTAGTCACCTCTGCTCCCTTTGTTCTCGTGGGTCGGTGGCCAGTGGCCCATGAGGGGAGGGAGAGTCCCACATATCATCATGTGGCAAGTGGCTTTAACGATTGAGCCATTTTGATTATCTCTCTGCCTCCTGTGCCATGAGAGAGAGAGAGAGAGAGAGAGAGAGAGAGAGAGAGAGAGAGAGAGAGATACAAGGCATTGTCCTTTAGCTTGTCACATAGGCTAGGCTGGCTGGCCAGCAAGCCTTAGGTAACTGCCTATATCTCCTTCCCCACTGCTGGGATTACAAGCATCACATACCACCACACACTGAGGAGTGACTCAGGTCCAAGTATCTTTAAGACAAGCACTTTCCAAGCTGAGCTGTCTCCCCAGCCCCATTTCTCCATTTTCAGTTGTCCATCTTGAGGTGGGTAAGGGGTTTTTGCCTGGTTCCTGATACATATTTAAAATTAATAAATACTGGTAAAATGGGTGCTTTAACCACAAAATAGCAACAGGGTGGTCAAAACAGTAATGCAAACACTGTATTTCTATTGATTTTTGCAAATTTCATATAACATATGTTGATCACATTTAGACCCCCTTTCCTATCTGTGCCCCCCCCATAGGTCTCCACCACTTTTCATAATTCTGTCATGTGTGTTAATACTAATAAAACCAAGTTTCTGTCCCCAAATGTCCCTCAGTATGAGTTGATCCACTGGAGCCTGCTCAACCTATCTAGCCTCACTTCCTTAAAAACTAAACCAGCTTATCGTCTCCCAGTACTCATTGGTTGCCAATCGCTTCTCAACTAAGTTGGGGCTTCTTACTCATTTCCTCCCATCTATGCTGGGGTTTTGTCTAGTTTGAGCTTATGTGGGTTTTGCACATCCTGTCACCATTGCTGTAAGCTATTAGGAATAACTTACCAGCTGTCAGGAAAACGTGTTCCCTTGTGATCTTCCACTACCCCGGGCTCTTAGGGGCCATCCACTCCCTCTCCCACAATGGTCCCTGAGCCCGGGGTGGCAGAGGTTTTATTATAGGCATTCTACCCAGGACCATGTTCTCTGCAGACTCTTATTTTCTGCACTTTGGCCAGTTGTGGTTTTCTGGGTTAATCACCATCTGTTGCATGAGGAAGATTCACTGTTGAGGGTTGAGAGCCTCATTAATGGTTCTCTCTGAGCCTTAGGTGTGGAGGTTGCATTGTAGATGGGTCACTTGGGTCTGGGCTTCTCACAGACACCTATTCTCTGCACTTAACCAATTGTGGAACTCTCTAATAGTTTCCATCTGTTGCAAGAAGCTATTCTGATGAGTGGTGAGAGGTTCACTTGTCTATACATACAAGGATGCAGATTGCTGAGCAACTGAAGTCTGATTTAGAAAGTCCTCTCCTTTAGGATACTGCCAATGTTTACTTCTAGCAACTTCAGTGTTTCAGGTTTCACACTGAGGTCTTTGATCCATTTAGAGTTGAGTTTTGTGCAGATTGATAGATATAGGTCTAATTTTATTCTTTTACAGGTGAAGATACAATTTTGCCAGCATCATTTGTTGAAGATGTGGTCTTTCCTCCAGTGTGTGTTTTGGGGACCTTTGTCAAATATCAGATGACTGAAATTGTGTACACTCGTGTTTGGGTCTTTTATTTTGTTCCATTGATCTCATGTCTGTTTTTGTGCCAAGACCATGCTGTTTTTATGAGTATAGATGTGCAATATAGTTTTTGATCTAATATGGTAATCCCCCCAGCATTGTTCTTTGTGCTCGGGATTGCTTTGGGTACCTGGGGTCTTTGAGCTTCCATATGAATTTTAGGATTTTTTTTTCTATTTCTGTGGAGAATGTCATGTTTTTTTTTAATTGGAATTGCATTGAATCTATAAACTCTTCTCGGTAGGATGGTCACTTTCACAGTGTTAATTCTACCCATCCATGAGCACAGGTGATTGTTCCATCTTCTGATGTCTTCCTCAATCTCTTTCTTCAAAGTTTTAAAATTTACATTGTAGAGATCTTTAATGCCTTTGGTCAGGTTTGTTTCTAGGTATTTTATTTTATTGAGGCTATTGTGAATGGGAGTATTTCTGTGAACTCTTTCTCTGATTACTTGTTATTGGTATATAGAAAGGCTACTGATTTTTGTAAGCTGATTTTGTATCATGCCACTTTGCTGAAAGTGTCTGCCATTTCTAGTAGTTTTCTGGTGGAATTTTTGGGATCTCTTGCACATAGTATCATAACCTCTACAAATACTTACACTTCGATCCTTTCTTTTCCAGTCAGTGTTCCTTTAATTTTCTTCTCTTGTCCTATTGCACTTGCTAGAGTTTCAAGTACTGTATTGAAAATGAGTGAAGATAGTGGACAGCCTTGTCTGGCTCCTGATTTTATGGGAATGCTTCAAGTTTTTTCTCCATTTAGAATGTTGTTGGCTATGGGTTTGTTGACCTTAGTTATGCTGGGGTATGTTCCCTCCATCCAATCCCCTCTAGGACTTTCATCATGAATACATGTTGGATTTTGTCAAAGGTCTTTTCTGCGTCTTTTGAGATGATCATGTGATTTTTGTCTTTAAGTCCATTTACACGATTTATTACATTTGTTGACTTACGTATATTGAATAGTCCTTGAATCTCTTGAATAAAGGCAACTGATCACAGTGGATGAGCTTTTTGATGTGTATCTGTATGCAGTTTACAAATATTTTGTTGAGACTCTTTGCATCTATTTTCATTAAGGATATGGGCCTAGAGTTTTCTCTTTGTCTCTTTTTTTGTTTTTGAGACAGGGTCTCCCTATAGCTCCAACTGACCTGGAACTCACTGTGTAGACCAGGCTGGCCTTGATTTTACAGAGATCCACCTGCCTCTGCCTCCCAAGTGCTGGGACTAAAAGAATGCATCAACACTCTTGATTTGTTTTCTTTTTTGTTGTGTCTTTACCTGGTTTGGAAATGAGAGTATGGCTGGTTTCATAGAAGGAGTTTGGAAGTTCCCCTCTGTTTCTATCTTTTTTAATAATTTAAGTAGCATTAGTTGTAGATCTTCTTTGAAGATTTGGTAAAATCCTGCTGTGAATTCTTCTCGGCCTGGGCCTTTTTCAGTCAAGAGGATTTGTATTACTGTTTTGATTTCCTTATTTGTAATGGGACTGTTTAAGCTTTTTATCTCTTCCTGGTTTAACGTTGGTGGTTCCATTAAATTTAGAAATTTATCTATTTAAGTTTTCTAAATTAATAGAGTATAGACTTTTAAAGTATTCCTTTAATAATGTTCAAGATTTTTTTAGTATGTGTTGTGATGTTTCCCCTTTCATCTGCCATTTTGTTTATTTGCTCTTTTTTCCTTTGGGTAAACTGGGCTAAGGGTCTGTCTATCTTGTTTATCTTTTCAAAGCACCAGCTCTTACATTCATTGATTCTTTGTATTGTTTTCTTTGTTCCTGTTTCATTTATTCCTACTCTGATTTTTTTTTTCTCATCTGTTGGGTTTGGGTTTGATTTGTTCTTCTTTTCCAGATTCCTGAGTTGTATCATTAAGTCATTCATTTCTGCTCTTTCAGACTTTCAAATGGCAGTCATTTAGGGTTATACATTTCTTAGAATTGCTTTTGATGTGTCCCAGGGGTTTTTTTTGTGTTGAATTATCGTTTTCATTGTGATTCAAAAATATTATTTTTTTCTTGATTTCTTCTTTGACTCATTCATCATTCAGGAGTGTGTTGTTTATAACCTTCATGAGTTTGTGTGGTTACTAGAGCTTCTTTTGCTATTGGTTTTAAGCTTCATGGTGTTGGGATCCAATAGACTACATGGAATTATTTCTCTCTTTTTTTATTTGCTGAGGTTTGTTTTGTGTCCCAGTATGTGATCTACTTTAGAGAAACTTCCATGGGATGCTAAATAGAATATGTGTTCTTTGGTACGTCAGTGGAATAGTCTGTAGATGTCTGTTAGGTCCATTTGATGTGTGATATCATTTAATTCAGACTTCCCTCTGTTTATTCTTTGTCCAGTTGACCTGTCTATTGGAGAGAGGGGGGTATTGAAGTCCCCTACTATTACTGAGTCAGGATTAATCTGTGTCTTGAAGTCCAGTAGTACTGTTTTCATGAAATTGGGTGCACCAATTTGGTACCTACATATTCATGATTAAAATGTCTTTTTGGTTGATTGTTCCCTTGATCAGAATGAAGCGACCTTCTTAATCTCTTCTGATTAATTTCTATTTGAAATCTATTTTGTCAGGTATTAGAATCACAATGCCTGCTTGTTTTTTAGTGCCAGTTGCTTGGGATGTTTTTTCTGTCCTCTCATTCTAATGTGGTGCCTGTCCTTGAAGGTGAGACAAGTTTCTTGAAGACAACAAAAAGATGGATTTTTCTTTTTAATCCATCCAACTAGCTTTTGTCTTTCAACTGGGGAGATGAGGGCATTAATATTTGAAGTTATTATTGAAAGATGTGTGTTGGTTACTGTCATTTTATTTTCTGTGTGTGTTCTTAGTCCTATTTTGTGTTTTTGTAATTATACCTTCATTTGTTTTCTTTCTGTATCCCCTTGGGTATGGTCTTTCAGTCTTTTGTATTGCTTTAAGTATTCTCTGTAGGCTAATTTGGTGAACATTAAGTCTTTCAACCTATTTGTATCATGGAAGATTTTTCTTTCCCCTTCGAATATGATAGACAGTTTTTCTGGGTTGGCATACATGATCATTTAGAAGTTGGAATACTTTGCTCCTGGCTCTTCTGGCTTTTATACTTTGCATTGAAAAGTCAGATGTAATTCTGATGGTTTTTTTTCTTTATATGTAACCTATTTTTATTTCACAGCTTTCAGTATCTCTCTCTCTCTCTCTCTCTCTCTCTCTCTCTCTCTCTTCTGTACATTTGGTGTTTTTACTATGATATGCTGTGGGAGTTTCTCTTCTGGTCATGTCTATTGGGCGTTTTATGTGCTTCTTGTATCTGAATGCATATGTCTTTCTCTAATTTAGGGAAATTTTCTTCTATAATCCTGTCAAAGAACTGGTCAATGTCCTGTGATTCTTCTCCTTCTTCTACACCTATGATGCATAGATTTGGTCTTTTCATGGTACCCCACACTCCCTGCATGCTCCATTCCTGTTGGGTTTTTTTTTTATTTTTGTATTCTTTGCTTGAACAGTCCATTTCTTCGACTTGATTGTCCAGGTCTTGATATTCTGTTTTCCATTTCATTCATTCTGTTGGTGAGGCTTTTTCCCATTGTTTCAAATTGGCTTATTGAGTTTTTCAATTCCATCTTCATTTCAGCCTGGCTTTTCTTCAATATTTCTTCCTCTTTTGTGAAGTCATTTTTTAAATCCTGAATTGCCTTTGCCATTTCATTCATCCATATATTTTTGTTTTCTTCAGTTTCAGTTAAGAATTTATCCCTATCTTGTTTGAGTTATTTGAATTGTTCATGTGTTCTTTAAAGTCATTAAGGTTTTGATCATGTTTATGGTTGTTCTTTCAAATTCTGTGTCCAGGGGTCCCTCTAAGTAGTTCTCATTGAAGAACATTTCTATAGGACTGGTGGGATTGGGGAGACATATCTATTTTTGTGTGTATGTCATTTGTGTTTTTTCATTCTTTCTTGGGCATACTGATTTTTTTACCGATTGTGTCTGATAAGAAATTCAAGCCTGCCTTTGCAGAGTTGAATTTTGATTCTGTTTATATTGCTGATGTAGCTTGGTTGTTTTCTGATCAGGTATGAATGGTTAAATGGTCTGTGTTTCAGGTTCTGTCTTTTGATTTTTTTATTGAAGGGACCAGATGCTGCCAGGCAAGTTAGTGAGGAGCTCTTCAGCAGGACAAAGGAGCCTAAGCCCAAGTCAGGGTGATGGGATCAACTGAGCCAGTTCTAAGTAGCCATAGCCCATCCACCAGGCCACCATTCCCTACTTTCAGACCAGCCCCATTAACTGAGCTCCCAGGTTCACATCTGCTTGGTTTAGCTGCTTAGAACCGGCTCAGTTAGTTGAGGCAGCAGGAAGGGTCCTAGACCGGATGAGGGTTGACAGAGTGGGCCAGTTCTAACTAGTTGAGTAGGGTAGATAGATGTGAGCCCCGGAGCTGTATGAATGACAGTATTTCTTTGACCATGGAAAGGATCACCTGTCAAAAATGTATGGAAGGGGTTAAACTATTATTTCAAAACTATAAAATTCGATTAAAAGAAGGCAAAAGGAATAACAGGGCAAGTTTGCTATAAACATTGTTTTTATTATTCTCAGTGACACTATGAAGTAAATATTACTTTCATTAATGCAACAACTTTGATCGTAGATGCTAGGACCCTGTTCGATGCCCAGTAGTTACTACGAATATAGTTCTGGTGATACATTTTTAATTCCAGACATGATGTATTATAAAGACAAAGACTCAGAAAAGAGAAAGAAAGGAAATACAGTTAGCGCCCTTTAGTGGAAGTAAGTCCAGAAAGAAACTAATGAAGATAGAAAAGATTATTTTATGACATGAAAGCAGATGAAGAGTAAAGGGATTTTGACAAAGCCAGTGTAGGACAGCACCAGGGAAGTGGAGACAAAGAGCCAGAAGTGAAAGAGGGAGACGGTTTGTAAACGAAAGAAAAAGACAAAACAGAAGTTCAGCCTCGATGTGCATGGGCGTCACTGAAATGACAGCACCTCTGACAGTGATGTCACTTGAGCTCACGGAAGAGCCAAGTCATTAGGAACTGAAGTCATGTGTTTTAGGAAAAGGAGATGGGGGGGATTCATGTATGACTATGTGTTCTCAGCAATAATTGGTGATGATGGGGCTGGACAGATAGATGACTTAGCAGCAGGTATGAGTCCTGACAGAGCCAGCATGAGGGCCCGTGTTCAAATCTCCAGCACCCATGTGAAAAGCCAGGCATAGCTACACTCACCTGTAAACTCAGCTCTGTGCGGGGCAGAGACAGGAAGATCACTGAAGCTTGCTGGCTGCGAGCCTAACACCTGGTTCAGTGAGAGATTGTGTCTCAAATGAGTAAGATGGAATGACAGACAGGACACCTGACATCCTCCACTGTGACCTCTGCATGGTACACGTGCACACACACACACACACACACACACACACAAAGAGGACACACTGTACACTCTAACACATGAGCATACTGGTGTTATGCTCACATACAAACATAAAAAATATTTTAAAATCAGTGATTGGTAAGTAGAGATTGGTGACCATTCCATGAGAATTCCTATAAAACATATCCATAAAATAGAAAGGCTTGATCTCCATTGCCAGAGTCTTTGGGACTAGTTTACAAGGGCAGTGACTGTCTCTGGCTACTGGTAGCAATTCTGGAGTTCCAAAGTCCTCATGGTTTTATTTCTGACAGTGACTCAGTGTCTACATAGCAGGCTTTCAAGAAAAAAGAGCTATCTTTAATCCTGATCCATCGTGTAACTCATGTGCCACTGGGAAAATTTCAGAGTGTCTCAGAATCCATTTTCTCACCCATAAAACACCCTCCTCACTGGGCTGTACCAGAATTAAGTGAGATAGTGAATGTCAAGTTTTGTCATGAGCTCAATAAACTCCAGCGCTGTTCTCTGCATGTTGGAACAGCCAGGACGGAGCCTTTGATATGAAGAGACAGCACTGAGAGAAAGCAAAGTTGTTCAAGATGTGCTGGCTTGAGAAATTAAAGGATTCTGGGGGATATGGGCTTGGCAATTGTGTAACCTCCTCATCAGGGAATCCAGGAGTCCTCAGCCTGAGGTGAGTACTGGATAGACAGACAGGCATGCTTCTTCAAAAGAGTAAAAACTGGTCTGGAAACTTGGTCTGTACTTCCCCCACCTGCACACTCTCAACCTGTTCTAATAATAGCCCCAGCTGTCTCATTGCAAATCAAAACTGCTACTAGAAAATTCCAGCTTCTCCCTCAAACTCCACTGAACTGCACTTAGGACTGCAAATACATATTTTTTTTTAACTAACTCTATAACATAGCAGTTCACTGACATTTACAGTCTGAACTTTCTCATTTCCTCTTGGTTTTCAGGGGAATAACGTACAGGAACATGCTGTTTGGTTTAAATTTTTTGGCAATAGGGTGATACATACTCATCTCTCTCCCCCTTCAGTTTTTTATTTTTTTTTCTGTTTAGCTCATTCACAGCCCCACGGGAGCTCAGTGAATAAATTCTCTCCTCCTCACTGCCCATATTAAGAGGTCCCTAGTGCTAACTGAGGTGCTTAGAATGGAACATTAACTCTTTCAAGCCACCAGGGAATTCTCTGGGGGGCCTAAGATGTTGAACACAAAGAGAAAAGAAACCTTCTGCTTCTTTTGAAAGGCAAATGTCTCTTTTTAAAGAGGTCAGCTTTACTTTGATTGGGACCACCACAGCCCCATCCATGGTTGCTGATTGGGGCCATCTTCAGAAAGTTAAAGATTACAAGTTCTATCTTCTCAAAGCATAATAGAGATTGTTCTTCTTAACGCAGAGCTGCTATAAGCACTTGCTTTATATTCATGGAATAATGTAGCTTGTAGTGTCTTTTAAAATTTGGCTCTAAGTCCTAAATCATTGTATTGAATGACCTAAAAGTAGCATAGATATGGGGTGAAGGCAGAGAATGTATTTATTCTTTGACACCACTCCACCACTAAATATTCTGCAATGGTCTTTCCTCTTGTGTGAAGTCTTGTCTGATAGCTAACTTATCACACATATAATGATAGACTGACCCCTAGTTTCCTTTGGTTTCAACCACCGTTACGGAGTTCGGGACCACTGGGAAAGACTACCGAGACTCAAAAAGTTCCAGCATAAGCTTTTACAATTTTATTAGAATTTTAAAGAAAAAGAAATCCTCAGGGCAGGCGAGCTGGTAATCTTATCACTGCATTGAGGAGGTGAATGGTGGGAAGGAAGGAAAAAAGACATGAGGCTGTGCAGGCTTAGAGCAGGCGTGGGAGATCAGACTCATGGCTGACTGGCAGCCACATGGCTGGAAAAGGAAGTTTTAGAGAAAGTAAAGAAATGCAAGATGCTAGGGGCAGCCCAGCGCCCTGTAGAAAGTATGGTTAGTAAGGAAGGCATGAAGAAGAAAAAGGGAAATCACACTTCCCTGAAGAATTCACAGACTACACAGCTGTAGCTATGACGTTCTGCCCCATAGGCAGGATTACAAGCAGGAAGAACTTGGTATCTCATTAACGCACTAGGTATTCTGCCCATCTATTGAGCATAAATTGCCTTCCCAGGGGTAGTCCTATGACCAGATGAGTGACAAGTTAAACTTACATAAAATGGAGGCACACAGGGTATTACACCACATATATTTGTTTCAATAATGAAAAGCTTCATGTATGCTGATCATATACTATGCAGCCCCTTCCTTTAACCCAAAGCTTTTTTCTCTTCCTTTTCTGGGTCTGCTGGTCTCCAGGCTCCAAAGACTAAAGTGAGGGTGGAGCCATACGTACAATTTCTGTTTCCTCTTTAAGTCCCACCTTCTCCTTCCAAGCACTAGCCATGGCTTCCAACTCCCCTGGGGGCTGACTAAGCTGTAAACGACTCAAGGAATAGGACTTGGGCGTTCATAGCTCAGTTTCAAGGCAGTAGAGAAATGTATAGCAGCCCATTCTCTCCCAGAGATTCCTGAGGCTGTGCTGCAGATGTCTCCACTGCGTGCCTGATACCAACAACTCCCCTTGTCAACTTGGCTGCTTCTTCAGACTGACTGTTCCCTCAGCCTCTGGGATTGAGGAAAATCATTCTACATATATAGACTGTCTGTCGTCATCTTCTGCTCCGCCATGCAGTGATCTTGGGCAAGGTCTTCTTAATATAGTACATGGCCATCTTACTCCCCACATAGCCCAGGAATATCATAGATATATGAAATATATATACATATCATAATCCGTAGCAGGCTAGCAGACAGCCCCCTTTATTTTGCTCTGTTCCTTCTACTAAAACCCCAGAAAATACACATGAAGGCAACTGCAAGGCCCCCTTAAAGTTGAAAGTTAAAGTTAGAGGTGTCTAGCTACCTGAGATGAAAAAAATTGCTCCCCCCTTTCCCCCGATGAGTGCAGGGGACAAATGGAAAGCTCAAAGGCGATTGCGGTGTAGAAAAGACCCCAGCCAGGCTTTTTGCTTCTCTTTCAAGTTTCAGATCCCTGTCTTTGATGGCTGGTCACTAAAGAATTGCTTTAATAATTTCTTAGCACCTTCAGCATAGCTCCATGTCCGCTCGGCTTAGAGTGCTGGTGACCTGTCCCCACTGAATCTTCCAGCATAGCTCCACGTCGGCTCGGCTTAGCGTGCTGGTGACCTGTCCCCACTGTGTGTTCCAGGGTTTTTGTGTCTCAACCAAAAAGGAAAATCAAAATGGCTATTTTATTTGAACTTCTTGATGTCTAAGGCTATTGTCTCGATTTTCTGCACTTCGTGCTTTAATAGTTTGGTGATCCCCCTAGAATCTTTACGTCATTCCTAAAGACGCATTTATCAGAACGCAATCTTCTACCCCAAAGTTGAAGAGGTGAACATGTATACAATTATTAATGTATTTGTACACTCCCTCATAGTCTAGTGATACAGAGGAATCTAATATCTTGTTTCTTCATTCTTTCCAGGCTGACCTTGAATTTGTGGTAATCCTCCTGCCTCAGTCACCCAAGTGCTGAGATTACAGTCATGAGCTACCATATCATCTGTCATAAGCTTCTTAAAGACTTTTTATCTATGGGGCTGGAGAGATGGCTCAGCAGTTAAAAGCACTGGCTGTTCTTGCAGAAGACCCGGATTCAAATCCCAGCACCCACATGGCAGCTAACAACTGTCTGTAACTTCAGTTCCAGGGGATCTGACACCCTCTTCTGTCCTCCCTGGGTACACTTACATATATGCAGGCAATACACATATACACGTAAAATAAGAATAATTAATAAAATACTTTTAAATTTTAAAAAAATTTTAATAAAAGACTTTTTAATCTCCATTTTATTTGTAAACATGTCAGCTTACACACAATATGCTCAAAAGTTTTTTTTTTTTTATTTTCTAAGACCGTCTTGCATAAAACCCACTCCTAGTTATGCACTGAAGAGAGTGAGGACACGTGTCCCCTCAGAGTTACACATGAGTGTCCACAGCAACAGGATCTGCAGTAACCCCAAACCAGGAACAACCCAAACGCTCATTGACTTGTGACTGTGGATGTCAAGCCAATGAATACCAACCAATAAAAACAAAGCTCTGATACGTGCCACAGTGCAGATAACCTCAAAATCCTGATGCAAAATGAAGAAGCTAGGCACAAAGATCACAGAACGCATGATTTCTTGTATGACAAGTGTCCAGAGAGACCAAACTTATAGAAAGTAAACTAGTAGCTGGCTGGCAGGAGATGCGAAGCAAGATTAACTACAGGTGAACTTGAATGATCTTGTTAAAGGTCTTCTAAAACTGGATTAGAGCACAATTCAGGAAATTTACAAACATCATTGAAATGCACACTTGTAATGAATGCCTTTTGTTGTATGTAAATTGCACCAAGTAAAGTTTTTGATATTTTTCCTTTTAAGTGCTTGCTCAGTGGACTCTGGGAGAGTTTTTCATTAATGTCAGCTTCTTATAGGTGTTAATGCTGTTGAAGCCTCGAACAGTTCAAAATAGGAGCGAACAGGGCCTCTGGGCCTCTGCCTTGCTCACAGAGTCATAAACAAACATATTGCTTCCATATCAAAAGCCAGGATTCTTGACATTTCATGAGAGGTCAGATCACAGCTAGACTGAGTGCCACTGCAACGCACCAATGGTTTTCTGGCAGCGAAAAGAGCCGATGGTCTCCCCAAGTGTCTGGTTTAATAATAAAAAGTGACGGGCACTGAGCACTAAAATTTCTCCATAACCTGAAAAGCTTGTCATTGTGGGATTTTTAAATCCTAAACTGGATTATCGCAGCAAAGTAATTTAGAAATCAATCAACTTCATGAGCAGCAATGAAAAATGGGGGATCAATGTTTTCTCTAGATGTTTACAATAAAATCATACTTTAAAAATGATCTGTACTGGAGCCACTGGTAAATACATATTTCGTGTAAGAGAATATATATGATACATTCATCACTGTAGACAATATGTGAAAGTTTCATGTAAAGCTTAAAGTCTGTTCCATTTTAGAGAATAAATGTGACATTTCTAATTATTTTAATTTGTCATATTTTAAAATACTTGGACTATTTCCACTGTTAGTCAGCTCTAGAAATGTATCTAAATGAGTTACCTGTAATTTGGTCTGCAGTGAATGTTCACTAAGCATCATGCATAAGCTCAGAATACAAGGGTTCTGATTTAAGCTATTTGTACAACACCAGGAAACACGTATCATAAAGCTATTAATATTCATAAGTATGTATGTAAACTCAACTAATTTCTATTCTAACAACTTGTAATCTTGCTCACTGACTAATATTCAGTACAGAAGTAAAATGTATCAAAATCTTCAAACACCACAGCAATTTCATTTCATGGTCAGTTATACAAAGGTCACAGTAGCTGGTAGGTTTCGTGTTTTGTGCTTCCAAAAGGCATGGAAAATTTTATGTCGGGCTCAACCAATTTCAGAAAAGAGGAATGTATGGCAGGAATGCCTAACAAGAAGTCAGTCTTCCTCCTAAACTATGATGAGCACCAGGAAAAACAGGAGCCAGTTCACCTAGGCATTACTGCAGTAGTCCGGGAATTATTCAGAGCACCTACTGTATGCCAGGTATCTTGAGAGGCTCGACGATACCACAGTCACCATCCTCATGTGGCTTACATTGCAATGGAAGGAACATGATGATAAAACAATCACCGGTTCTAAAAATGCTGTAATAAAATTAGTCACCAGCTGACACTGAGGGTGGACCCTAAGAGGAATGCCGACGGGACCAGATTCTGCACAGCACAGGAGCAACGCCCCGGGAGCAGCAACAGTTAGGAACCCTCTGTGCTGGACACGATAGAAAGAGACTTCCAGGCAGAGAAGACCCAGGCTAAGAAGGACTGTGCATGTTCAAAAACCTTAAACTAAAGCTTTGCTATAGAAAACAGTGAAATGAGTGAGAGAGAATAGCTAAAACAGAGAGGGCTTTACGAGAAGTCTGAATTGTGTTAAGCCAAGGATGGATAATAACACACTTCTTCGTTGTGTTTTGAGAACATTTTTCTTCTGACTCTAGAATGAAATGATAGAACAGTAGAAGAATCTGATTTCAGGAGAGACATTACAGGGCCAGACTGAAAGAGAACTAAAGAAGATAAGTAAGACTATAGGCACATCTGGAGGCAGGTAATATAAAACCCGAATGTGGAGGTAGGAGGGACAGTGTGTGCTGATAAACTGCATGCTATGGATGCCGTGGATGAGAGAGGAACTTCGCAGTGGCTCTATTCATGCTGCTCTGGATCCTTCATCAGCATTTTGTAAGTGCCTCTGCTTCCTGCTTGGTGAATTTCTGCTTCGTAGCCTCAAACTCTTGACACCCACTTCGATCATAGGCATAAAAACTTCAAAGGCTGTATTGATACCTTCAACTCTCACGTCACCCTCCCCTCAAGTCTATTTACCTGTTCAAATACATGTCTATGACCACCTGGGCAATGATGACACCTAAGGAAATTTCATAAGTACACTGATGACAGAACCCAAAGCTTTGAAGCACCTAGCTTAAGAAGTCCCTTCCTGAAGCTAAGTGTCATGATCTGTTATTTATTCCAAGATCGTAGAAGACCACATCTGTTCTCTTCTCAAGCCCTAGCACTTCCTGCCCTCTCCACAACCTAATGACTTTGCTTCTTCCCACTTCGCTAAGAAATCACAGCAGTCAAAATGGAAGTTCCTCAGGGACATCCAGGACCTTTGGGTCAGGCATCTGCATGTGCCATTCCTATGATTCTTTGATGTCTCTGATGTCCCCACATCCATGAGCTCTCACTGATCTCCCTGTACTAGAGCTGTCACTTGTTATGCTGACTTTTTGAATGGTCGTTCTTTTCTACTTTGGGCACACCCTGTGTCTATTTTGTATTTTTTGTTGATTTTCTTTCTCTTGGGTTTCTTCTCTGAACTACAAGAATTTATTTTCAGTTTCATGGCTTTGCCTTCATCACCCGTGAAGGCACAAAGTGGATTTTCATTTATTGTTGGCTTAATTGATAATGAAAGACACTTTTCAGCACCCAGGTCTTCAACTACAGGATCAGTGTGACTATATAGTCTCTTATTAATCAAGTATATTTTTATTGTTATTAAAATGATATTTAAGCTTGAGTATCTTATTTTCAATCTCACAATTCCATTTTGAAGTATTTTGTTTGGACACTCAAAATATAAGTATCTAAGTAAATTATAAGTAGCAAATATTATTGAATGAAACACCCCTAAAATGATTGATTGATCACTGGAATACTATTTCACAAAATAAGTAACAGCACATCCCAAACTTTCTATCAACAACTTTTTAGCCAAATGCCTACCACATTGAAAAACTGGAGAAAAGTTCTAAAAAATAAGATAAATATATCAGTCTAGTATCAAACACAGCTTTTATTATCAGAAAGCAAATATCCATAAATATCTATATAGAACACTAAAGGCAACTTCCATGATCACTTTGGACTCTTCAGGATTCAGCATCAGTGAACTTCTGGTCCCTTAGAAACATGTACATGAACATGGGCAAACAGAGAGAGACTCACAGGAAACACATTAAACACGGATTTAGATCTGTTTGGCAGGTTAACAGAAAAAAAGAGCTCAAATCATTCCCATGAGAAAAAACAACAGTTTTGGCATTGATTGCTGTGAAATACACAGTCTAGGCATCCCACTACCTCTGTTAAAAATATCATTCTTTATTGATTATTTGGAGGAATGTTCCTGAAAGTAGGCAAATGACTTCCTATACTTGCCTGGTTTGTCTCAAAATGTCATCGATTTGAAAACACAACTCAGAACTATTCCACTTAAAAGCAGATTGTTTTGCCACAGATTTGGGTCATTAATTTTAAAAGTGAGAAAATGTTAGAGGTGTAAGCGATCTGGCCAATCAATAGAACTGGGGAAGAACATAGCTTAAATGACAGTCTCCAAATGTGACAGCTAATATTGTCAACTTGACAGGTCTAGAGTCACTTAAGATACCTGTGAAGGGTTATCTAGATTAGGCTAATTGAGATGGGAAGAGCTACCCTAAATGTGAGTTGGAGGCCTGACTGCTTAAAAAGGAGAAAACTGTGTGAGCATCAACATTCACCAGTCTCTATTTCCTGACTGTGGATGCAATGTAACCAGCTGCTTCAAATTCCTGCTGCCATGACTTCCCTGTCATAGCGAGCTGTACCTCCAACTGTGTCTTAAACATTCCCCACTCTGAATCTGCTGACCCCAGCTCCCACCCTCCATGCACAGAGACTTTCCAGTTGCATGTTTCCTTAGCAGTTACACTCAGCAGGAGCTAGACACCTAAACTCACAAACTGATATATTGACAGGAATTCAAGCCCAATGGTTGATTTGAAAACTCTCATTCAATTCAATAAACACCATATGTTTTCTGCCATATGTAAAGATTTCTCCTGAGATTGCAAAGCTCATGATGACAATAATGAAGTCTCTGGCAGGAGCACTTACAAGATGGAGGAGATCCTATACAATACTGGCTGTACTATGTGTTATGACTAAAACTGTGGCTCACATGTTAGGAATTGACAATCTCATTGTTTTAGCTCCATTCTGTTACTGTGATTAAAAAAAAAAAAAAAAAACTCTGACCAAAAGCAACTTAGAGAAGAAAGGGTTTGTTTTATCTTGCATTTCCAGGTTACAGTCCTTCATTGAAGGAAGTCAGGGCAGGAGCTCAAGGCATTAACCTGGGAACAGGACTGCTTGGTATTTATTCTATGCAGTGTTACCTCCAGCCAGGGAATTCACACACAGCCAAGGAAGAATGACAGGAACCACGGAGGATGCTACTTACTAAGTGGCTACTCACTTGCATTTGTGTTTCTATAGCTTTCTTTTATAACCCGGGACCACTGGCCCAAGGTTGCTGCACACACATCAATTATTAGTCAAGACAATCTCCTGCAGACATGATCACAGGCCAATCCAATCTAGGCAATTCCTCAACAGAGCTCTCCTGTAGGCTGTGTCAAATTGACAATCAAAGTTAACTAAGACATTCATTACCATCCAAAATATTCAGCATGAGTTCTACTATATTTTAACATCAGTAAATTATATGGCATCTATATAAGACTTCAAATATTTACATTTTAATTCTTCTATATCAATGAATGTACA
>NW_008334003.1:6048061-6051345 GCF_000622305.1 Nannospalax galili
ATATATCATACATTCAACATTTGCTTTCTTTTTAAAATTTTTATTTCTTTTTATGTGTATGAATGTTTTGCCTGCATATATGTAAATGCACCATGTCATGTCATGCCTGTGGAAGCCAGAAGAGGGCAGTGGATGCTGGGAACCAAACCTGGAAGTCAAGTGCTCTTGACTGCTGAGCCATCTCTCCAGGCCCAACAGCTATTTTCTTAATGAATAGGCAATTAAAACAGACCATGATAGACCATTTGGATGATGAAGTTGGTTTGAAGTGTAATCAATGAATGAATAGCTCTAGTATGCTCTAGGTTCTGTTCCAAAAATTAATAGAAATAGAAACGAATATTGGTCTTTTTATTTATTTTTTTTTGAGACAGGGTCTCCCTGTAGCCCCAGCTGGCCTAGAACTCACTACGTAGACCAGGCTGGCCTCAAACTCTCAGAGATCTGCCTGCCTCTGCCTCTTGAGTGCTAGAATTAAAGGTGTGTTTTGGGACTGAGCACAAAACGATTACTCACGAGATGCACTCTTCTGTTAGTCAGGCCTTGCAAATCCCGGAGGGAGTCCTTCCAACCATTTCCTGATTACCTAAAGACACTTCTTAGTCAGGAGACCAATGCCTGGCTGTCTTGTCTCTGAAGGGTTGACAGACACAGCACCCACTGAGCTTTCTGTCTCCTGACAAGATCTCTGCTGCCTGTGAGAACAGGAGGATGCCTACACAGTGAAGGGAAAGTGGAGTCGGGCACGATGATGGGAATGATTTCCAAAAACAGCTCAACTTTTCAGCTAAAGTTTGCTTGTCATTGTTCTCACTGAAGACTGGGACGAAACAAGCCTTGACTATTGACAGAATCAGAATCCAGTTTCTATCCTTGTTACATTTGACTAAGAATATAACAGTTCAAAACTTAATAATCATATTCCTGTTACACAAGTGATAAACGGAGTTAACTAATAAATGAATGAGGTTAGCAGTTGAAAAACTGCTCAGTTAAAAAGTCAACCTCTTCTTTGTTTTCCTGCTGCAGTTTTCAAATTTGTACAAGACATTTATCACTAAACCTTTATATTTAATGAATACCATTATATAGATAAAATTAATTTCATACATCAAAGATGTAATAATAAAGAGTTACATTTCAAGTATGACTTTGAATTTACCTAGAGTAAATCCATTATTTTATCCTCCAATTACTACATAATTGACTTTTTAGCAGTAGTGTAATTGATATCCTCATAAAAGACTTTCCATTAACCAGTTTTGGAAATAAAGCTATTGTAACACTCTACACAGGGTTTGACTTTTTCACTTAAATGCTTCTTCAGCTGCAAAGTACCTCTGCTTTCTGTGTACCTCTGTTTCATGGACTGTGACAGAGTGAAAGGGCTTTATGTGAACACTCTTGATTAACCTTTGCCTGATACTGGCACCACCCATTATCCCACTGAAAAATTACATCGAGTGTTTGAATTTGAGAAGTCAATTTTCCCTACAGATAGCAGGATAGAGTGGAGGAATTTATAGCTAGGAATTGAAGGTAGAGTAGCATTTGCTGAGAATATTGCAGTACATTATCAGTAGAAATAAGAAATCGCTTTGCAGCGTCATTATCGAGAGATGCTAGAGAATCCCAAGCCATCAGGAGCACCAACTGAGGAAATTATTTATAGCTATGAATCTAGTGATCACTGCCACTTAGAAATAAGTATTTTATTTATTTTTATACAGTTGAGAGCTCTTTGTTTTAAATGTTGGAAAAGATACCTTTCTATCAACGCACACAGTCTAGTCTTTATGAAGCTCAATCAAGTCCTCAAGTACTGTGTGCTTTGCAAAGCTGTTGGTGACTACAATGGCCCAGAGAAAAGCAGCAAATGGGGTAAAGGACCAGTATCCCATGACGGTGGCATGTGACTTTAAACAAGGGCAATTTCTTAAGCATAACTAGATCAGACAGCAGAGGCTGATAAACTCTGGAGCTTCAGCATGAAGTAAAACTAGCTGTCTTCTGGCCCTGATATGCTGTAGGTGTCACCAGGAGAAAGATGCAGGGCTGTTTTCTAAACTCCTACTGAAAAGACAGATATCCAGCCTTCCAGTTCCAAGCAAGAGCTCAACATGTAAAGGAAAACAACTTCAGCTCTCATATTAAATTTGAGTTATGATGCTATAGAGAAGCTGATATTTCCAGAAAGAGTTATAACAGCAGCAAAAAGGGCCATTTGCTTCCAACTTTGAAAGAGTGACGGCCCACCAGGGTCTCGGTATGACCCACCTACCCGCGACTCAGCTTTCTGCTCAAAATAGCAGCTTCTTGCCATTCTGTGCCACTTAACACAAAAGCGTATTCTTGAAGAGGCTCGGGGTATAACGTTAGCAGTTAATCAGATAATTACTAAACCTCTTGCCAATAGCCTGCAGCCATTTACTGTTCCGAATAATAAGTGAATTATTAATTTCTTCCTCGTGGCCCTCAGTCCCTGAACTGGTTCCCTGTGCTGCCTCCAGAGTCCCCGCTGTGTCAGCAACTCGCTCACATGCTTGGGCTTCCCACCCGTCACATAAACCGAGATGCAGATTGTTGCTTGTAGACCCCACAGGTGAACTCCTTCCAACATTTAGAATGCAGGGATTGTGGAATTTTTTCCTTTTTCTCTAGGAAGTCTGTTTTCAATTTTTCCCAGGTTATCGGAAACAGGCCACGGCAAGTGGCTAATGTTTATTTCTTCAAAAATCATGGTTATCTCTTTGCCGCATAGTCCACTGCTTGTAGTGTCTGTGTTGCAGGAAATTTGATGCCGTTTTCCTCTCATAAATCTCTTAATTAACCATGTATTAATTACAAGGAGTGCAGAAAAAGCTTCAGGAAAAACAAAGTAGGAAATAGGCCCACAATATTCCTCTCTGTTAGAGGGGTGGGATCCCTACATAAGCACTAAAATACAAGCAAGACTAGATGAATGAGAAAGGAGGCTAAAACTTGGAGGACAGGCTAGAGCTGTGGTAAAGGCTACAGCATCTTAGGTAATGAACTAAGGAGGATCTAGAAGTGGAACTGAGGAGGAAAGGCTAGAATCATAAAATAGCTCATGTCAAGAATGACTAGGATTTGGGGAGCCAGTAAAACAACAACAAAAATTCTAAGTAATCTTCAAAACTTTTAAATCTAAAT
Organism: Nannospalax galili; assembly: GCF_000622305.1. Lineage (NCBI taxonomy): Eukaryota > Metazoa > Chordata > Mammalia > Rodentia > Spalacidae > Nannospalax > Nannospalax galili. The sequence goes on from NW_008334003.1 coordinate 6,051,236, forward strand.
TTCATGAAATTAAGCCCTAAAAACACTGGATTGGATTAAAATGGATTAAAATTGCCCAAATCATAACAAAGGAGGCCACATATGCAAAAAAAAAAAAAAAAAAAAAAAAA
>NW_008334003.1:6051418-6055121 GCF_000622305.1 Nannospalax galili
GATAGCTTAGGCTAATTAATTTGCAGACACGTAGAGCTATTAAGCTTTATTAAATAACTTTAAAACCATGTAAACTACCTTGCTCCTTGTTGTGGTTTTGACAGGGGGCATCTCTGAAAACATTCCTATGCTGAAGTCTTGGTCCCCAGTTGGCAAATCCAGTCATTGAGGGGTGACAAGATCCCGAGTGCTCTGACCTAATACAATGGCGTTACTGAGCGGTCCCAGGAACTAGAAGATGGAGCCCCGCTGGAGGAACCTTGTCACTGGAAAGGTGGCCTGGAAGGGGTTGTCTTGCCTGCCCCTTCTTGCCTCACTATTTGCTTTGTAGCTGCTGTGAGCTCAGCAGCCTCTCCACCATGTGCTCCCACCACTATGACATTCTGTCTCCCTCAGACCCAAAGAATGGTGTTGGCTTACCTTGGAGCGAAACCTTTGAAACCATGAGCCAACATGAATCTTTCCTCATTTAAATTGTTTCTCTCAGCCAGCTGTCACGGGGACAAATTCTGACTAATATACTTCCACTACAAATGAAAGTATGGCTTTCCCAGAGTCACACATTTCAGTGTTGTTGACACTATGACCTGGAAAAGCATCTGGCTCTGATCAGGGCGTGTTGCAGTTGTGTTCTGTTATGCCATTTGACCCTAAATGATCGTAGCTACCACCAAGATCTCTGCCCCAAACAGTGCCCTGGCTTCCTTGACCATCATGCCAACCAGCTGGGACCCATCCATCTGCACTCCTGGCCTCCAGCTTTAACCCATTTCAACAGGCTACTGTACTGATCTTTTTCTTTCACTTCCATTTTTATTTTTTTATGTACATGTGCTTGTGTCTCTGGGTGCACATGCCACCTGTGTGGCATGCCCACGGAAGCCAGGAGAGGGCGTCGGATCCCTGGAGCTGGAGCCACAGGCAGTTGTAAGCCACTTGATGTGATTGCTAGGAACTGAACTTAGTGCCTTGAAAGGGCAGCAAGTGCTATTAACTGCTGAGTCATCTCTCCAGCCCCATTTTCTTAAAACAGGGTCTCCTGTAACCCAAGCTAATCTCAAATTCACTATGTAGCCAAGGATGACCTTAAAATCCTAAAGCACCTGCCTCTGCCTCCCTAGTCCTGGGAATAATTAGAGGTATGCACCACCATGTCCAGCTATAGTGATCTTTCTAAATGCTAATCTGACTATGGCATTCCCCTGTAGAAAATCCTTAGGTAGACTTTCCTATACTGAATCTAGTCCAAATGAGTTGGCCAACACCCAGACCTAGAAATCACTTCTCTGTTACATCTTAACTCCAAGCTTCTGACCCACCAGCCAGGGGAGAAGACTTCTGAAAAGCCCATTTCTTCATGCTCCTGCTGACACTGGGCTGCCTTTCGGAAACGGACACACACTGACACAGGCCATGTTAGACGCCTGAGAAGAGCTGTGCAGAGTGCATTTGGACACAGGAGCAGCAGCTTCCACTTGCTAAGCTTATTGAAGGTTCCTTGCAGTATTTCCTTTGCTTCCATAGTCTTAATGATGAGTAGGTTTGCGGCAGACAGATAAATGCAATTTAGGGTTTAGAGCTGTGATCGCAGCACAGTTGTGTGACTTCTCCTGGGGAGATGTAAACAAACTTCTATTCAGTCCACATAGGGCACCAATGACAGACCAAAGAAATCATTCTGCCCAAATCCAGCTTAGTGAATCAGTGAGTTTTGGGGATGTGCAAGTTACTTTCTATTGCTGTGAGAAAACACTGACCAAAACCAACTGGGGAAGGAAAGGCTTTATTTCATCTTACTCTTCCAAGTGACAGTCCGTTACCGAGGGAAGCCAAGGCAGGAACTTAAGCAGGGCAGGAACCTGGAGGCAGGAACTGAAGCAGAGGCCATGCGGGGACGCTGTGTACTGCCTTGTTCCTCCTGGCTCACTCAGCTACTTCTCTTACACAGCCCAGATCACCTGCCAGGGAACGGCACCGTGTCGCATGAGCTGGGCCCTCCAGCATCAACCAGCAGTCAAGAAAATGCCCCACAGACAGGCCCACAGGTCAATCTGAGAGAGGCCATTTCTTAGTTGAGGTTCCCTCTTCCCAGGTGGGTCAAGTTGACAAGTGAAGCTAATGAGGATATGGGGTTACTTGCAGGACTGTGCACAAAAGGTTAATCACTATGCAGCATGGGTGATTTAAAGGCAGCCGCATCACTGAAAAGTCCCACCACGGGTGAAGACTCCAGAGAGCTGCAACCCCCAGCTCTGCACACTTCTCAAGCAGCTCTGCTGCGCCTCTGGTGGGAAGGGGTCCTCTCCCCCCATTCCTTACCATGAATAGAAACTTGGGGAGGGGCTTTTGTGACTTCTACGCTTCTGGAGCTTTCTGAGCCCTGTATAAGGTTCATTTCTTTCCTAAGTCTTAACAGACCTCCTCCTTCCTCCAGGAGGAAAAGTTTCAATTCAAAAGAAATGGCTACACAAATATGATGATGAAGCAGCTGTGAGGAATAAATGGCCTACAAACCAACAATATTTACCGTCTACCCGTCACAGAAAAAGACTGCTAATGACCTGCGGTCCCTGAGGTCAGATTCTCAGTTCTGCTCAGTGTTTGGATTCTGCTGCTGGGATGAAATACTGACCAAAAGCATGTTGGGAAAAAAAGATTATTTCGGTTTACAGTACAGTCCTTCATCAAGGGAAGCCAGGGCAGGGGCTCAAGCAGGAGAGGCAGAACTGAAGCAGAGCCCATGGAGGAATGCTGCTTCTTGGCTGGCTCCCTGGCTTTTGTTCAACTTTCATTCTTATACAACCCAGGACCACCTGCCCAAGACTGGTGCTGCCCACAGTGGGATGGGCCCTTCCACATCAATTGGCAATTAAGAAAATGCCTCACAGACATGGTCACAGGCTAATCTGATGGAGGAAATGCCTCAGCTGAGGTTCCCTGTTCCCAGGTGTGTCAAGTTAACAACAGAAGCTGTCCAGCATGCTCAAGACATGTTAGTTGAATACATGAGTAAACATGAAAATTTAATTAATGTTTTCTAGGATTATAATCAGGGAGGTTAATGGAAAAAAAATGTTGTATTATTTTCAAAAATATTTAAATTGAAAACTGCATATTTATATTACCTAGGTCACCTTTTACATTATCATAGATGATTATCTATCTGCAGTTATCCATGCTACCCATTCTACCCCTATACAGCTGAGGTTTGGATCAATGTTAAAACTGCATTCTTTGAACATGAATGCACGTTGAATTTTGTCAAAAGCCTAGAGGGAATTGGACTGGAGGGAACATACCTCAACATAATTAAAGCCATATATAACAAACCCACAGCCAACATCATTCTAAATGGAGAAACACTGGAAACATTCCCATTGAAATCAGGAAGCAGATAAGGCTATCCACTATCTCCATTTCTCTTTAACATATTGCTTGAAATTCTTGCAAGAGCAATAAGACAAGAGCAGGAAATTAAAGGAGTAATAATTGGAAAAGAAGAGCTCAAATTATCCCTTTTTGCAGATGATATGATAATATATCTAAGGGACGCTAAAAATTCCACGCGCAAACTCCTAGAAATTATTAACACATTCAGTAAAGTGGCAGGTTACAAAATTAACCTACAAAAGTCTATAGCCTTTCTATATACCAATGACAAGCAGTCAGAGAAAGAGCACAGGGAAACCCTCCCATTCACAAT
>NW_008334003.1:6055453-6056802 GCF_000622305.1 Nannospalax galili
TACCAGATTTCAAGCTGTATTACAGAGCTATAGTCATAAAAACAACATGGTACTGGCACAAAAATAGACCCAAAGACCAATGGAACAAAACTGAAGACCCAAATATGAGTAAATACAATTTAAGCCACCTGATAATTGACAAAGGGGCCAAGAACATTAACTGGAGGAAAGACAGCATGTTCAGCAAATGGTGCTGGGAAAACTGGATCTCCACTTGTAGAAGAATGACACTAAAGCCCTATCTTTCACCCTGCACAAAAGTCCATTCCAAATGGCTCAAAGATCTCAATGTAAAACCTGAAACTCTGAAACTCTTAGAAGAAAACGTTGGGAAAAACCTACAAGATATAGGTGTAGGAAAGGACTTTCTAAACTGGACACCAATAGCCCAGGAAACAAGGGCAAGAATTAACAAGTGGGACCTCATTAAACTAAAAAGCTCCTGTACATCAAAGGAGACAACCAAGGAAGCAAACAGAAAACCCACGGAATGGGAGAAAATCTTCACCAGCAACACATCCAACAGAGGTTTAATAACCAGAATTTATAACGAACTCAAAAAACAGAGAACCAAGACAAGAAGCAACCCAATTAAAAAATGGGCTAAGGAGTGAACAGAGAGTTCTCAAAGGAAGAAGTAAAGATGACTATGAAACATCTTAAAAGATGTTCAACATCACTAATAATTAGGGAAATGCAAATTAAAACCACTTTAAGATTTCACCTTACCCCAGTCAGACTGGCTAAGATCAAGAGAACAAATGATGCCAAATGTTGGAGAGGATGTGTGGAATGGGGAACACTCATCACTCAGCTGGTGTGGCTGCAAACTTGTTCAACTCCTATAGAAAGCTGTGTGGAGACCCCTTAAAAAACTACAAATGAACCTACCATTTGACCCAGTTATACCACTCCTTGGCATATACCCAAAGAACTCGTCCTATTGCAGAGACACTTGTACATCCATGTTTATTGCTGCTCTTTTCACAATAGCTAAGAGATGGAAGCAACCTAGGTGTCCCTCAATTGATGAGTGGATAATGAAAATGTGGTTCATTTATACGATGGAGTTTTACTCAGCAGTAAAGAAAGATGAAATCATGAAATTTGCAGGTAAATGGATGGAACTAGAAACTGTTATACTAAGTGAAGTAACACAGACTCAGAAAAAAAATCACCATATGTTCTCCCTCATATGTGGATCCTAGAACCAAATCCTGATAGGTATGTATCCAGACATAACTACAGGAAACAGGATAATGGAAAGGAAATAGGGAAGTAAAGGAAAAGAAATAACCTGAAAGAGAAGAACAGTAGGAAACAGGCCTTAATAAGGGAGATATGGATAA
>NW_008334003.1:6058292-6064967 GCF_000622305.1 Nannospalax galili
CCTTTATACTACAGATTTCTCATTATTTTACATTCCCTTAAAAATCTGACTGCTTGTCTTTAAGATGGTCTTCTCAGATTGGCCTCAAACTGTTGGGTTTGACTAATACTCCCACATCATGGTGCTCAACTTTTGAGTGCATGTTTCTAATTAGAAATGGGTTAAAATATCATCCTGATTTATAGGCTTTTGAAAACTGCATTCTTTTTTTAATATTTTATTTATTATTTTTATTTTATGGGTATTCATGTATTGCCTGTATGTAGGTAAGTACACCCATGTCATGCAATGCCCGGGGAGGACAGAAGAAGCTGTCAGATCGCCTGAAACTGGAGTTATGAGTAGTTGTTAGCTGCCATGTAGATGCTGGGAATCTAACCTGGGTCTTCTGTAAGAACTACTTAGTCAGTGTTCTTAACGGCTGAGCCATCTCTCCAGCCCCAAAACTGCATTCTTCATGGAAGTCCTCAACTGCAATGGTTTTATGAAGAAAGCCACAAAGGCGGAAGAGTCTCTGCATGTACTTGCCAGCATTGAGTAAGAAAAGTCACAACACTGCAGGACCAAGAACCACAGAGGAAACCATCCATGTCTGGGGTAATCGTCTGCCTGCATTCCTGATAGCTTCTCTCAGTGAGCTTAATGTAACAGCCCACCCTATGCAGCTGAGAGTATGAATTCATCAAAAGTAAGTTGGCTCCAAAATGTAAAATTCAATACATCAGAGTTCACCAGGCAGACCAGAGAGAGACAGAAAGGAGATTTAGTGTTGCATTTGACCATCATAACTTCCATCCATCTGCCACCACTTACCCAAAGATCTTCAAGGACAGCAGAAGTGACAAAGAAAAACCAAACTTTTTTCTTCTGATGAATTTTTCAGGGCCACCCTCAATATTGGAAACTTCAAAATAAGAAATGATTACACTTGACTGATCTTCAAAGAATCTTGTCACCAAACAAGGAAAAGAGAGAGACCGAAAGGACTGTCAACCTGGCTCAAACCATTCCGTCAATAAAATGGATGGAGCTGGAAGTACAAGTGAGGCATTTCAGGATAGAAAAGAATTTTTAAAAGCCTTATTGCTGGGTAGTCCAAGTGGGATGTGGAGAAAGCATCAGCCAAAGATAATTTCAGTCACATGGACCAAGGATGTGAATGAGTAGAAGTGGCTGGAGACACATGTTTACCAGAACTCTGAAGAGGGGCACACGATTATCCAGAACATTCTCCACAGAGGAACCAGAGTTTAGTGGACCCCTTGAAAACGGTGTGCATTGCCAGAGAAATGTGTGAAGGAATAAATATCAGAGCCCAGTCTGAAATCTACGGCAGGCGGTAATGAGAGGTAAAATGGGTACAGTTGGAAAGATAATGGTTTGCTAGAAGGCCTTGAAGCACGTGCTGAGCAGCACAGACTTCACAGTAGGAAGTCCTCACAGTAAGAGCAATGCAGCTGCACAAACCATTTCCACATGTATCACTGTTCACAGTATTCTACTCTCTTTGTTTTCTCCAATTTTAAAAGTATTTCATTTATTATTTTTATTTTATGTGTGTGTGTGTATTGCCTGCATATATGGAAGTGCACCTGTGTCATGCAGTGCCCGCAGAGGTCAGAAGAGGGCATCGGATCCTCTAGAACTGGACTTATGGACAGTTGTTAGCTGCCATGTGGGTGCTGGGATCTGAGCCCAGGTCTTGTGCAAGAACATTCAGGGTTCTTAAGCGCTGAGCCATCTCTCCAGCCCCTGATTTGTGGTCTCCAGTTTTTAATGTCATTTACAGCTCTGTAGTGAAACAGTATAGCACTCTGTAAGCACTGCTTTGGCAGACTTGCACAGCCATAGTTCCTTGCTTTCTTTGCTTTTTTAAAATATTTTATTATTTTTATTTTATGTGTAAGTTAAAGGAATAAATCTGTATTATAAGCATTCAACCCTCTCACCAGGAAGGTCTAGGTTTTTTTCTTATATTTATTATTTTTATGTGTACGCATGTATTGCCTGCATATAGGTAAGTGCACCCATGTCATGCAATGCCCAAAAGACTGTCAGATCCCTTGGAACTGGAGTTACGGACACTTGTTAGCTGTCATGCGGGTGCTGGGATTCGAACCCAGGTCTTCTGCAAGAACAGTCAGTGTTCTTAACCACTGAGCCATCTCAAGGAAAGATATTTGTACATACTTTTTTAGCTTGTATTGATTTTGAGCTTGAACACTATTGAATTGCTGATATTGCATACTTTTTTAGTAAAAAGTAGTAATTTCCTTCTTTCATCCTGAGACACATTGTTTCTTCTGAACCTTCTGCTACCCCTCATGTTACAATCTAAGAAGGCAAGCTCAGGAAGGACAATGGGACCTGTCCATTATCACGTGGCTGCTTGTCCAGATAAAACCAACATATTATTGAAGGTCTGTTTGACCCACACTAAGAATTACAAGGAGATTTTGATTTGATTGAACCACATGAAAAAAAATTACTTTCTGGCCCTTGGTAATTAATGGTAAAGTGTTGATGAAAACTGTCCTGGTCTGTAACTGTGGTGTTGTACTTGCTCATGCCATCAGACAGGTACTGAGTCCCTGCTCTATGCTAGGCGCTGTGCAATTGAGTGGAAGTGTGTGTGTGTGTGTGTGTGTGTGTGTGTGTGTGTGTGTTCATAGTTTGGTACCTGCTCTGAAGTAGTTATGATCTAGAGGAAGAAAGGAACAAACAAACTGGGAATTATGGAACAATAGGATAAAATTTGTAATAAAGACCTGAAGTACGGGGCACCTAAATCCCTTGGAAAGTAGAGAGAGGAAGGCCAATCAAGGAAGGGTTCTAGCTGTTGCTTTGATTCCTTTTTGACGCTGTTTTTTACTTACTTTGTTTTGAGACAGGCTCTCTACAACCCAGGCTAGCCTGGAACTTACAGTACAACCCAGACTGGCTTCAAACTCGTGACAGTCTTCTTTCTTGGTTTTCTGAATGCTGGGATGACGGGCATGTACCACCATGCCCAGCTCACTGGCTTATACTTTCTTTTCTTTTTTTTTTTAACTTTTACAAAAACTTTATTGAGAATTTCATACATGGATACAAGGTGTTTTAATCAAATCCATGCCCACTCCCTCCCCTCCAACATTTCCCCCCTCCAAAGAGGTAATACTAAAATCTTTTAAGGATTAGATACAAACTCCCAAATACTTTTGACATTTTGACATTTTTGGACTTTGGAACAGGGTGTGTTGCTAAGAGGCCCAAGGACATTTTGACTTTTAGCCCAGAAACTGGCTACATTTCTTTGGGGTCTTTTTACCCTAACTGCCTAGCCAATTCCTACCCCCTATTCTTATCATGCCATCCTCTGAAGGGGTTACCCAAATTGCCAATAAGGAATAGGGATGCAGTATTCTACTTTCTACAGATTGAAATTTCTTCCTTTCTCCTTCATCCTCCCTACTTTACCTCATCTTCAACACATTGTCCATCTAACCTTCAAATTAATGTTTAGCTGTCACTTCAGGAAAAGCCTCTGCTCACTACCAAAATAGAGTAACCCCCCATTTTCCCATGACATTTTCAGGACATTGTAAAACTTATCAGGGAATCGGCTCTACCCCACCCCTGTCTTTCACTTGCAAAGTTGCCCTCCTTTCCTGGATCTAAGACTCAGCTCTGGCCAAGATACATGTTCCAATCAGCTGGACAGAGGACAGGAGCAAAAATAAAGGGCACAGGATGCCCATCGGGTGTTCTTAGGGAAGGGCGTCAGAAACATATGCACATTTATACTATTGGTTTGTATTATTTATTTATTGGTTAGAATTTAACCACTGCACTAAAAAAGGCAATTTTTTCCTTTATAACATATAGATGATGAGGGAAAAAACTATTATAAAACAATTATCAATCTCTTCTATAAGCTCAACACTTGACAAGAGACCTATGTTCCTGAATTATTTGACTGTTCCATTTGTTTCAATGGACTAGACATACTGAAAATCCATAAGAAGAATCTTATTTGCTTATCAAAGAGTTCTCTACTTCTATCATGGTGTCTGATGTTTAATACAGAGACATTCCCAAAAAGAAATGATCACTAAATGAGTGCTGATGACAATAAATTTTATTTTATTGTTTAATTATACATATTTGGAGGATGCAACATAATTCAATACATCAATATGATGTATAATCATGGTACTTAGCTTTCTTACTTTAAACATTTTTATTAACATATAATTGAATATATTTATGGAATTTATTGTGATATTTCAAAAACTGATACAATGTATGTTAATAAAATCATAATTTGTTTTATCCTCTTATCATTATTTTGAATTTGTATTTGAAGTTTCATTAAAAGATACAGATCAGAGAAGAACTGGCACATGCCTGTCATTCTAGCACTCAGAAGACCAAAGCAGATGATCATGAGTTCTAGGCCAACCTGGACTACATAATGAGTCTCTGTCTCAGAAGAAAGATAGATAAATGATTGATTGATTGATTGATTGATTGATGATAGATAGATAGATAGATAGATAGATAGGTGATAGATAAATAGATGATAGATAGATGATAGATTATAAATAGATGATAGATAAATAGATAGGTAGATAGATAGATGATAGATAGATAGATAGATGATTGATAGATAGATAGAGATATATAGATGATAGATGATAGATAGATGGTAGATAGATAGATATTAATGATAGATAGATGATAGATGATAGATTAGATAAATAGATGATAGATAAATAGATGATGATAGGTGATAGATAGATGATTGATAGATGATAGATAGATGATAGATTATAAATAGATGATAAATAAATAGATGATTGATAGAGATAGATGATTGATAGATAGATAGATAGATAGATAGATAGATAGATAGATAGATAGATGATAGATAGAGGATAGATAGATGATAGATTAAATGATAGATAGATAGATGATAGATAGATCGATAGATAGATTGATAGATAGATAGATATAGATAAATGATAGATTAGTTGAAGGTCTTTAAAGATGAGGCCCAATCAATGCTACCTACAAGAACTTTACTTCACCGTTAAGAACACACACACACTAAAAGAAAGGAAAAGGCATTCTACAAAAATTGAACAAAAGCGATGCAGCCATTCTCATATCAGGTAAAACAAGCTTAAAGGCAGTAATAAGCTTTACTAGTTCAATTTCACACACATCCTTCTAAAACACCTCAAATCCTAAGTGCCTTCTACTCTTCAGATTGTGTGGAAAGTACTGGACATCAAAGAAAAATAAAATGCATTTATTTTTATGGCTGCAAATATTTTCAACTGTTAACTTAGTGTTTTCTTTCAGATATCATATAACATCTCAAAATTGCCTGTGATTGGTTAGACTCAGTGTGACTTCCCAGGAGACTTCTCCACTTGCATGAGCAAAATGGGCTTTCACTGAAGGAGTACTTTTCTGAGGTTGGGAAGTGGTGCTGAGGGGAAGAACATGGTGGTGAAATAAACTCTTAAAATCAAGTCATGCTAATAAAACCACAAGTTTAAATGATCCCATCTAACCCAATAACGCCTATGAGAAAATAACCTTGGACAAACTTAAACCAGTTCTGTTTCTGTTTGAAATTTTTCCAAAGATGCCGGTTACAGATTGAATATGTGTAACCCACCCCCTCCAAAATAATTCATATGTTGAATTCCAAATCCTGGAAGTGATAGGAAATAGGTGCTTTATAGATAGCTATTTCACAAGGGCAAGGCCCTGATGAATGAGATTAGTGTCCTTATGAGACCCAAGAGAATGCCTTTGCCCATGCTATGGATATGGAAAAAAGATGGCTACTATGAACCATGAGGCAGGCTGTCACCAGACACAGCATCAGCCTGGGTCAGAATCTTAGACTTGACAGACTCCAGAGCTGAAAGAAATGAATATTTATTGTTTATAAGTCACCAGTTAATTGTCTTTCATTATAGCAGCCTGGATAGAATAACACAATGCCCACGTTAGTTCTGTTCACAATTAAACTTGAAAACACAAAGATAACTCAAGAGCTCCCTCACCTCAAGTGCTTCCTTAAATTTATCACCGAACCTGCTCAGTATTCCATGGCTTATTGCACAGCAGAAATCAAAAAAGGAGAGGAAACTCAGCACTTCCTCCTACTGCTCCCCACATCCTGAGGCATCAGATTTGGAACAGATACCACCTTTGTCAAGCACCCACTGACTGAGTTCAGCCTGGATTGCCAGTTCCTACACATGTGTTCTTGGGTAACATTCCAAGATTAAGTTTTCTCATTTCAAATAGTTTCTCAAATAGTTTTGCTATTTACTATAGCAAGACTTGCTATAGTAAATAAGCATTAAGCCTGAGGAGATTTTGTAGCAAAATTAAATATGCAAGCTATTAGAACAAATGGTAGATGTTATTTCTCCCTCTTTTTATAGAGCGACTGCATGTCAATTATGTTTTCATAAGAGTTCTCTGAGGAATATTTTAAAAGATTTGCAGAACTTTTAAAAAAATTTTTAAGTTATTTATTTAATAACCATATCATTAGAAGAAGCATTTCATTACAACAGCATTGATTCTGGTTCAAGTCCATCTGGTGGGGTCTCCTCGGCCTCCTTGATCAAGAGGACAAGTGACCCACCAACATTATAGGATATT
>NW_008334003.1:6065529-6074018 GCF_000622305.1 Nannospalax galili
GCCACCCTGGCCAACAACTCAAAAGAAGGTATCTCCTATCTGGCACTGTTGTTTGTTATGTAGCCTTTAGCTATACATATGGACTCTTGTGAAATTATATTGGCCCCTTTAATCTTTGGTTATACTTTCCTTTTGGGTATTTAAGGCCATACAGTTGGTACAGAGAAACCGATTTATTTTTACTCTTAAGGTCATTTGAGGATCCGTTCCTCGGGGTCACATGGGCTTGGGAGGAGCCCCTGGCTCCTTTCTTTTACCAGTTCTTCCTATGTGAAGATAAGTCAAAGGTCCTGCTCGACCATGGTTGGCTTCGCTTGGAAGCATGGAGAAAATGATTCGTCTGTGTTGACTCTCCTCTTTATAGACTGGACACTGGTTCAAGTCCATCTGGTGGGGTCTCCTCAGCCTCCTTGATCAAGAGGATGCAAGTGACCTGCAGAACTCTTAAAACTCATATTAAAAAGTTTTAAGAAAATAATGATTTTTTAAAATTTTATTGAGGCTTTGCACATTTCATACCACAGTTTTTAATCAAATTTAGACCCCCTTCCCCCATCAGGCCTTATGTATTCTGCCATACATTAAGTCCTATCCTGTCAAGTATTTGTACCCAGATATCTTTTGGTTCAAATTGATCCACTGGAGTCTAGTCAGCCTATCTAGAGATCATAAGTAGCCTACTCCTCTCACCTGGTAGTAATCGTCTCCAGTAATTCCCATTCTAAGGCTGGCCCATCACACATTTCCCTCACTCCACTCTGGGCCCTTGTCTGATTGAATTTACATGTGCTCGATGCCACCATGGCCACAAGTTCACATATGCAAACTTCCAGTGATCTGAAGTCTCTGCTTCCCTATATTCATGAACAAGCCCTGGCTCTTATGATCTTTCTGTCCCCTCTTCTACAACTGTCACTGAGCCATGGGTGGGTGAGGTTTAATATAGGAGTCCTAGCCAGGACACATTCTGCAGTCTCTTATTCTTTAAAACTTGGCCAGTTGTGGCCTTCTGTGTGCATCACACTCTGTTGTACAAGGAAGTTTCACTGGTGAGAGCTCACAAAGCACTAGCTTTCTCTCTAACCCCACCCCTATTCTACTATGTTCCATGAGCCTTAGGTGTAGAGGTTCCAATGTAGATATGTCACCGAGGACTGGGCATCTTGCAGATGTGTATTCTCTGTGTCTGACCAGTTGTGGGATTCTGCAGTAGCCTCCATCTGTTGCAAAAAGAAGCTTCTTTGATGAGTGGTGTATGGTATACTTATCTGTAAATATAATAATGCACTTTTAGCATAGTGTAAGAAATTTCATTTGTCTAGAGATATGATAGAGATAGGGTTTTTGCCAGGACCTATGTTCTCTCCATCCAGGTCAGTTCCTGCTCCATTGCTCTAAGTCCTGTGTCTGAAGTGTGTTCTGTCTTCAGCAGTAGGGTCTTATCTTCCAGTTCTGGTAGATAACCAAGAGCTTTGGCAATAGCTTGTGTTATTTTGGGAAGTCTCTTGGACTACTCTGACCAGCCACTCGAAGGGAGGTTTCTCCTGTCTGGCACTGTGTTCCTTGTCATATAGCCCCCAGGTACACATATGTACTAATAAAAGAATGATTTGGGGGGATGGGGAGTAGTGAGAGGACTCCACAGGTAAAAGCACCCAGCTTGACCAAGCCTTGATGACCTGAGTTTGATCCCTGGATCCCACACTATGGAAAAAACAAGTCCCAAAAGTTCCTCTGACCTCCGTACTTGCACTGTGGCATATGGTGCACAGATGCACGCACACACACACACACACACACACACACACACACACACACGCATGCATACAAATTAATTAAATAAATAAATAAATAAATGTAATAAAAAATTTAAAGCCCAGCATGGTGGCACACACCTTTAATCCCAGCAATTGGGAGCCAGGAGGTGGATCTCTGTGAAATCAAGGCCAGCCTGGTCTATATAGTGAGTTCCAGATTAGCTGGGGCTACAGGGAATCCCTGTGTCAAAAAGACAAAAGATAAATAAATAAATAAACCTTACAGAATGGTTTTATCATGTAAATCAAGATCCCCCTGACTGGTTTGTACCATTTCTGAGCTTTCTGTTGATGTCCAATATCTGTTGTCTCTGGATATTTGTGGATTTACATTGACTTATAACAGATTTTTTTTAATTTGCCAATGAGCAAGTGGTGACTTTTAAAGTTAGACAATGCAATTCATTCTTGTCAAAAAATGCTAACGCCAAACTGACAAGCTGTACAAATTAGAAGTCATTCTACGCTTACAATGAATTAAGACTTTCAGGGCTGAAGATCAACTATTCCTTCTTAGTTTCCTGCTGTCAACCAAAACTGGGCCAATATTAATGACCAATTTTCAAAATCCTCAAATATTGAACAGATAGCTTAATGGTAACTTAAAACAGGAATGCAGGAGGATAAATTATACTCTGAAAGCTGCGGGAATATCTGTTATTCTCAGTGAACACAGCCCAAGAAAACTGTGAGATGTATTGGGCACCAAATGAAATAAAAGAACGGAGCTTCAAGATAATACCTGTCAAAATGGGAGGTGGGAGACGGTGTCATCCACACCTCTTCTGGTGGTGTGCAGAAACAGAAAAGTACTACGGGAGACAGAACAAGGAAGATTAAATATTATCTTGAACAGTGATATCCCCAGAGATCTTAGGCTTTTTATTCTTCCAGACCTAAAAATTGTCAGGATATTGAGTAAATCACAAAAGCAATTGTCATCGAGAACATTCTCAGCTGCTCCAACAACTATTTTAAGGTGAGGGAAACTGGTAGGCAGAGTATTGCAATGGGGATTCGGTGAAGAGAATGAGGCTGGAGAATATAAAACACGGTTCAAAAGCAGGGCTGTGGCGTTTGAGGCAATCCAGCCTCTGTGTTTACATTTATATAGGAGGCTGTTTATTGGACTGTAGTAATGTAAGGCTTTATCATTTTAATGCCTGGTAGTGTTGCCACTGAGGTTACCAGGAAGGAAATGACAGACTGGTTCCCAGACTTAACTTCATCATTTCTCAAATGACTCAGACTTGAAATTTTTGTGGAGCAAACTGCTAAATGACAAACGACCACTAAGGAAAAAAGAAAAAAAAACCCACACTCACACATGATGACACAGTAACAAACAGAAAGGGATGCACACAGATTGAACTTGGACTTTCCTTCCCATTGTTCTTCAGAGACCATTAAGTGTAAAGTCTCCTCACTGATGTGATGGACATCATTTGTAGTCACTGTTGGCAAATCAGAGGTTGGTAACTTCGCTATAACATTAACTCACATATCCTGATGGGATTATACACTATGGGATTTCTCTAGAAGCAAGCTTATCTCTAAATATTACAAGCAAGATATTTAGCTGTCTCTTGATATTTTCTAACCTTTCATGGCTTTCATTCCTCACATAAATTCCTATTAAAATTGGTAGAGCAACTGAGGTTTGTTTTAGGTTGGCAGTGAAGACAGCTTTTACAAAGAAAAACATTCCTCAAGTACAATCATATAATAGTTGTCTTTACACTAAGGGAAATATGATTAATGAAAATGTTATTATCAAGCCAGAACTTTAACAGACTCAAAGCAAGTCCAAAACCTTACATAGCTCCACATAGTGTATCTTAACTATTTCTTCATCCATTTAACAAGTATGTGTTGAAAACTCAGTAAGTTAGCCAATCACTCAAGCGACATCATTGAATGAAAAAGCTGGTCTCTAATCAACACACAGTTCTATGTGCTTCACTTCAGCAGTTTTTGTATGTGCATATCCATGTCCTGTGTTTGGATAAATTTTGACCTATGTGCATACCAATGGAACTGTTGCCACACTCGATAAAATAAGTATAGCCATCACCAGAAGAAGTCTTCTCATACTCTTACTAGCCTTCTCTCTTCCTTCTGCCCACATGCCTCTCTCTCTTCTGAGCAACCACTTATCTATTCTCTGCCACTATGGGTTCATTTGAATGTTTGAAAACCTTATATAAATAAAGGTATACAATATATGCTCTTATTTTTATGTCTTGTGCTACTCGGTGTGATTGTTTTAGGATTCGGTCAAGTTATGCATTTCAATCATTTCTTCTTTCTGTTGCTGAGCACTATTCCATTGTGTGACTCCGCCATAGTTTTCCTTTCTGCTTAGAATGGATGTTTATTTTAGGATGCTTTCAGTTTTGCTAACAAAGATTCTATGAAAAAGCAGGATTTTAATTATGCTTTCATTGTAAGCAGACATGAGAAGGTAGTTGGACTAGAGGAAATATCAGGTGGCTACACGTCCGAAAAAGCTTAGTTCTCCAAAATAGAGGTATAGGGATAGTGCTTTTAGTCCTTCTCTATGTTGTTAGCAGATATAGTGTTAGGCTGATATACAGACAGAAAAAAACATTTTAATGACTACATTGGGAAGTCCTCCCAGAGGGCCTGCCTTAGAAAAGCTATTGGAATACCACACAAGTGTGGGAACTGGCTTACAGCTACTTCATGACAATGAAAGCCATGGGCCATATATGTTTCTTGTCCTCTGGCTGTTAAGTTATTCAACAGTTTTACTTAGTGTGCTGGACAGCTTTAGTATCAACTTGACACACTTGGGTTGAGGGAGCCCCAGTTGGGAATTGCCTCCATTGGACTGGACTGTGGCCATGTCTGTGGGGAATCTTCTTGATTATTCGGTGATGTGGGAGGGCCCAGCCTACTGTGGGTGGTGCCATCCCTGGGCAGGGGTGGGGGGGCTGTGTTGTATAAGAAAGCAGGCGAAGCATGAACAAGGGGGGCAAGCCAGTAAGCAGCATTCCTCCATGGCCTGTGCTCCAGCTCCTGCCTCCAGGTTCCTGCCCTGAGTGCCTACCTTGGGCTCCCAGATGAACTGTGACCCTGGAGATGTAAGACAAATAAACCCTTTCCTCCCCAAGTTGGTATTGGTCAGAGTGTTTTGTTGTAGCAATTGTAGGCAAACTAGGACAGAAATTGGTACCAGAGAGTATGGTATTGCTATGACAGACCTGACCTTGGTGTTTTTAGGAGGATTGTGGAAACATTTGGAATTTTTGCCTGGAAAAGCAGTTGAGTGCTTAGAGTTTGTTGCTGTGGAGCTTGGAACAGTTTTGCTGAAAGAGTTGTGGACAATGGAGGTCTGGCTTGTGAAGCTTCAAAGGGAAGCAGAGATTATCAGGGCTGTTTGTGTGATATTTTGAATTGAGAATCTGTGAGTTCTGGTCAGCTGGGGCTGAAGAATCATCTGTGATTAAGAAGAGACCAGAGCCTGAAGTAAAACCTTTGCTTTACTGGGGCAATTGATGCTGGTTAGCTGGGGCTGAAATAGCAGCAGTAAGTAACAAGAGACCAGCATCACTGTGGTGAAATCTTCTGGGAAGTATTTCCTCAGAGTTAGCACACAGAAGCTGTGGTCCAGACAGGGCCCGAGTCTCCATCTCAAGCTAGAAGCAGGACTTGGTAATGTCTCCCACGTGGTTCTGGTGTTGAAAGCAGCTGAGGCTTGGCACCCTGAGAGGCTAAGAAAGGCCATTGGTGAAAGTGCAGCTTTAGTTGCAGTGAGGACCGCAGGACTGAAGGGGTCATGGAAAGAATCAGAGGCATTGCACCACGAGAGGCCAGGAGAGCCATTGGTGAGGGTGTAGCCTCAGTTTCAGTGGTGATCCCAGCTTTTTGGAGATGCCAGAACCATGGGACAACCACCCAGGACAGCATCAAGTGTAGAATGGAGCCAGCCTGGGTCTGCAAGATGAGCTGTATGTGCTGTGGATGGCAGAGTCAGAGAAGTAGAACTGCCAAACCCTTTGGAGCCCAGAAGATCATGAGTGAATCCCAGATATCCAGCCTTGAGCTATGTTGCTGGATTTGGGTTTTGCTTAGGTATGCCCAATTCTCTTTGAAATAAGACAGTACTTGCTTTGGATCTGACAGAATACCACAATTAAGAGACTTTTAAAAGAGACTGAACTTTTAAGTGTTTGATTTTTTAAGGACTGTGGGACTTTTAAGATTATACTGTCTTATGTTGTGATATTAATGTTAACATCATATTTGGGACAAGAAATGGAAAAGTTGTGGTTTAATAGTGATGTGTTTTTGTGTCAAGTTGACAAGGGGTCAGTTGTGCTGGACAGCTTTAGTGTCAATTTGACACACCTGGGTTGAGGGAACCCCACTTGGGGAACTGCCTCCATTGGACTGGCCTGTGGCCATGTCTGTGGGGCATCTTCTTGATTATTAAGTGATGCAGGAGGGCGCAGCCCACTGTGGGTGATGCCATCCCTGGAAAGATATGCCTATGTTTTATAAGAAAGCAGGTTGAGCAGGGGCCAGGGAAGCAGGCCAGTAAGCAGCATTCCTCCATGGTCTGTGCTTCGGCTCCTGCTTCCAGGTTCCTGCCCTGAGTTCCTACCTTGGGCTCCCTGATGAGCAATGACTCTGGAGATATAAGCTGAATAAACACTTTCATCCCCAGGTTGGTAGAGTGTTTTGTCACAGCAATGGAAAAACAAACTAGGACACTTAGACAAGAATCATTGGAAACTGCAGACTGCATTAATCCCAGCACTCTGGATCTCTGTAATATTGAAGGCAGTCTGGTCTATATAGTGAATTCCAGGCTGGCTGGAGGTATGGGAAACCCAGTCTAAAAAAAATGTTTTCAAAGAATCAAGATAAAGTGACTGCATCCCTAGTAGGCCCTAATATTAGAAATAATTTCACAGATAGAAAGAAAATGACACCAGTAAAATGAATGGCAATCAAGAAAGACATCCGATGCCAACCTCTGACTTCTGCCTATACACACACATGCACAGGTTCCTACGTGCACAGATGCGAACACACGCACACACAAAAATATACACTTGCACATACATATATAAAAAATTATAAAAAATAAAATATGGAAATGAAAAGGAGTTTAGGAGAATGAAAAATTGAAATATATACATCTATATAAATTAGTATTCAACATGTAAGTTCACAATATATTTTTCTTATTTAAAAATATGGGTAGGAATTAAAAAGCTAGAATGGTAAAAGAAATGAAAGGGTTTTAAGTCTCTAGTATTATCAGAGCATTAAAAAGTGATAACATGCATTATATGTAATAAGTCAAAATCCTTTTTGGTAATCTCTAAGATGCACTTTAAAACCAACTAAACTTTTAGTTATATTAAAATAAACTACAAAGTTAAAGTAAAGCTAAGATTACTATGCTATACTTTGAAATTTTTCTGCTGAAAAGGGGTAAAGCTTTTCTATGAAGATACAGGAAAAATATAAGTAAAATTACCTAAAAATATGTCATGGAAATACTAACCAAAATAAAGGTAATGTAGCTACAGCAATATCAGGCCAAGTACGTTTGAAGGCAAGAAGTATTACTAGAAATTTTCTTAAAAGAACAAGTAGATCAATTACAAGTATCAGCCTAAATCAGTTATGTACAGTATTTCAAAACATATGCTTTAGGGTCTGGAGAGATGGCTTAGAAGTTAAGAGCACTTGCTGCTCTTGCAGAGGATCCTGGTTTGGTTCTCAGTATCCATGTTGGGTGGCTCACAGCTGGGTATCTCCAGCTCCAGGGGATCAGATGCCCCCTTCTGGCCTCTATGGGCATCTTCACATGTGTGTGCATACCTACACACATATACATATAGTTAAAAACAGTTAAGATGGGGCTGCAGAGATGGCTCAGTGGTTAAGAGCACTGGTTGTTCTTGCAGAAGACTCGGGTTCAAATCCCAGCACCCACATGGCAGCTAACAACTATTTGTAACTCCAGTTCCAGAGGATCTGACAGCCTCTTCTGTCCTCCACAGGCATGGCATGACACAAGTGCCCTTACCTACGTGCAGGCAGTACATGCATACACATAAAATAAAAATAATAAATTAAAAAAAATTTTTTAAACACTTAAAATATGTCCTAAAAATATGTTTAAATAAGTCAAAAACATTTTTAAAATATATCTTTAAAAATATGTTTAAATTAGTCAAAAACATTTTTTAATTATTTATGTAATAACCATATACTTAGAAGAAGCATTTCATGACAACCGCATTAACCTATTCAAAAACAATTTCCAGAGCTAAGATGCATCTGTTTCAAGATTGGCTGTAAAATTTTAGGTTTAGAGTTGAATTAATACAATTATACAATATTGTACTCAGTATAAACCCTTTGAGACATAAAATTAAATGGTTTTAACACTTAAAAAAGATCTCCATTTCATTGTTAAAATACACAGAAAAATTCACTTTAATGCAATTGACATGAAGATGTTTGCACATGCATTTCTAATCTCTATGTATCTGATTATTACTAGTCACAGTCGGTTACTTTCTGAGCTCCTTGGCATCTGAGCATGGATGTAAAGTCATCAGGTAGATTTCATTGGTAATGTTTTTCACATCTACTAATTATTAAGGAGAAAATTTCTGTGCTTTG
>NW_008334003.1:6074042-6075491 GCF_000622305.1 Nannospalax galili
GAAAGTTGCCAGCTTAGGCCTGTCAGCAGTTTTGAGAGGTAGCTGAGACTCAGTTGAACCTCAGGCTCCCAGGCTCCCAACAATTCATCAGGTAGATTTCAATGGTAATGTTTTTCACATCTACTAATTATTAAGGAGCAAATTTTTATGCTTTGAAGAATTTTTTTTTTAATTTTTTAAAAAATTTTTAATATTATTTTTTTGAAGAAGCATATCATTACAACTTTAACATGCCCAATAACAGTTTCCAGAGTGAAGACACAGCTCCTTCAAAAGTGGCTGTAAAATTTCTAGGTTCGCTGTTGAATCAATACAGTTATACAATATTGAACTCAGTATAAGCCCTGTAAGAGATAAAATTGAATGAGATTTTAACCCTGAAAAGAGATCTCCATTTCATTCTGAAATATACTGTTTCTTACAGAAAGACTCATTGTTTTTGATACTAACACTGAGATGTTGGTGCATGCGTCTCTAATCTGTATGTATCTGATTATTACTAGACGTAATCATTCGCACTTGGTTCCTTGGTGCCTGTGTATGTCTATAAAGTCATCGGGTACATTTCAGTGGTAATGTTCATCACCTCTACTAATTAACATGACATAAACATTTATGATTCCTCCTCAAATACAATACAATTTTTTTGGTCTTTTTGAGAAAGGGTCTCCCTGTAGACCCAGCTGTACTGGAACTCCCTATGTAGACCAGGCTGGCCTTGAACTCACAAAGATCCACCTGCCTCTGTCTCCCGAGTGCTGGGATTAAAGGCGTGTGCCACCACGCCTTAATTTGTTGATTATTTTCTCTGTGTGTGTATCACACAGAAAATCCCAAACCATCTTACTCAACTATACACCCACTTTCCAGATGGCACCGTCCCATAGCCTGCCTCCCCCCACTAGAGCCCTTATACTGTGTTATCCCTGCTACTGTCCTCTGTGTTGTCAGCACCCCCAGCCATTCCCCACTACTCGTCCATCTGGTGAATCCAGTCAGCCTATCTAGAGGTCTTTGTTTTAGGAAGGTCAGCTGTAAGATTGTGGTCTGTTGTTCATTTTCCCAGTTCTATGCTGGGTTACTACCTGGGAGTCTCTTAGGCCACCCTGGCCAACAACTCAAAAGAAGGCGTCTCCTATCTGGCATTGTTTCTTGTTATGTAGCCTTTAGCTACGCATATAGACTCTTAAAAAGTTATATTAGCCCCTTTAATCTTTGATTATACTTTCCCTTTGGGTGTTTAAGGCCATACAGTTGGCCCAGATAAACCTATTTATTTTTACTCTTAAGGTCATTTGAGGATCTGTTCCTCAGGGGTCACATGGGCTTGGGAGGAGCCCCTGGCTCCTTTCTTTTACCAGTTCCACCTAGGTGAAGATAAGTCAAAGGTTCTGATCAACCATGGATGGCTTCGCTTGGAAGCATGGAGGAAATGTTTCTTCTGTGTTG
>NW_008334003.1:6075643-6076317 GCF_000622305.1 Nannospalax galili
TCCCTCTGACCAAATTAGTATAGGCCTCAAAGTATGTCTGTTAAACATCCAAGAAGGTTAGTTCCACCAGTCTGGTGCTTTTAATTACTGTGTATCATGTAGATAAATCTTGGGCAAAGACCAGTTGTTCTCAGATAAACCTTACCTAGACATATATTTCTTGATCTGCTATGTAGCATTTGTCAGTAGGTTGTAGGAGTAATATGGCTCCCTCTGGTTTTCAAAACTAGCTAGGCATTATTTATCTCACATTGTCTCACCCCTCCATCATGGTTTTCCTACTTAAGGTGTCCCCATTTCCCTCCTTTCTCCCTTAATAATACCCTTCTCCTATGGTCCTACCTCTCTTGAGTGCCTTCTTTCCCTTTGTCCCCTAGGTTCCTTGTGTACCCTTCCTTCTCCCTCCCTTAAACTAACCCAATTTTTATCCACATCTCCATTATTAAGGCCTGTTTCCTACTGTTCTTTTCTTTTAGGTTCTTTCTTTCATTCTTTCTTCCTGTTTCCTTTCCATTATCCTGGTTCCTGTAGTTATGTCTGGATACGTACTCACTTATCAGGGTTTGGTTCTAGGATCCACATATGAGGGAGAACACACATCGTTTGTTTCTCTGAATCTGCCACTTCACTCAGTATAACAGTTTCTAGTTCCATCCATTTACCTGCAAATTTCA
>NW_008334003.1:6076484-6079737 GCF_000622305.1 Nannospalax galili
TAGGCTGAGTTCTTTGGGTATATGCCAAGGAGTGTTATAACTGGGTCAAATGGTAGGTTCATTTGTAGTTTTTAAGGGGTCTCCACACTGCTTTCCATAGGGGTTGAACAAGTTTGCAACCCCAGTAGCAGTGGATGAGCGTTCCCCTTTCCCCACATCAAATCCAACACTTGGTATCATTTGTTCTCTTGATCTTAGCCAGTCTGACTGTGGTAAGATGAAATCTTCAAGTGGTTTTAATTTATTTCCCGAATTATTAGTGATGTTGAACATCTTTTAAGATGCATCATAGCTATCTTTCCTTCTTCTTTTGAGAACTCTCTGTTCAGCTCCTTAGCCCATCTTTTAATTGGGTTGCTTCTTGTCTTGGTTCTCTGTTTTTTGAGTTCGTTACATGTTCTGGTTATTAAACCTCTGTTGGATGTATTGATGGTGAAGATTTTCTCCCATTCTGTGGGTTTTCTGTTTCCTTCCTTGGTTGTCCGGATGTGTCGCTGGTGAAGATTTTCTCCATTCTGTGGGTTTTCTGTTCACTTCCCTGGTTGCCTCCTTTGATGTACAGAACCCTTTCATTTTTGTGAGGCCCCATTTGTTGACTCTTGACCTTGTTTCCTGAGCAATTGATGTCCGGTTTAGAAAATCCTTTCCTATGCCTATATCTTTTAGGTTTTTACTAATGTTTTCTTCTAATAGTTTCAGAGTTTCAGGCTTTACATTGAGGTCTTTGATCCATGTGGAGTTGACTTTTGTGCAAGGTGAAAGATGGGGGGTTAAGTTTCATTCTTCTACAGGTGGAGATCCAGTTTTGCCAGCACCATTTGCTGAACATCCTGTCTTTCCTCCAGTGAATGTTCTTGGCCCCTTTGTCAAATATCAGGTGGCTAAAATTTCATGTACTCATATTTGGGTCTTCAATTTTGTTCCATTGACCTATGGGTCATTTTTGTGCCAGTATCATGTTGTTTTTATGACTATAGCTCTGTAATACATCTTAAAATCTTGTATAGTAATCCCACCAGTATTACTCTTAATGCTCACAGTTGCTTTGGGTCTCCAAGGTCTTTTGTGCTTCCATATGAATCTTAGGATGGTTTCTTCCCATTCTGTGAAAAATGTCATGGGGGTTTTGATTGGCATTTCATTGAATCTATAAATGGCCTTGGTAGGATGATCACATTCACAATATTAATTCTCCAATCCATGAGCATGGGAGGTCCTTCCATCTTCTGATGTCTTCCTCAATCTCTCTCTTTAAGGATTTAAATTTTTCATTGTAAAAGTCTTTAATATCTTTGGTCAGGTTTATTCCAAGATATTTTTTTTACAGCTGCTGTGAAGGGGAGTGTTTCCATGTTCTCTTTCTCTTATTGCTTGTTATTGGTATATAGAAAGGCTACAGACTTTTGTAGGTTAAACTGAATGTGTTAATAATTTCTAGGAGTTTGGGGGTGGAATTTTTGACATCTCTTAGATGTATCATCTGTAAAAAGGGATAATTTGATCTCTTCTTTTCCAATTATTACTCCTTTAATTTACTGCTCTTGTCTTATT
Source organism: Nannospalax galili (assembly GCF_000622305.1). Taxonomy (NCBI): domain Eukaryota; kingdom Metazoa; phylum Chordata; class Mammalia; order Rodentia; family Spalacidae; genus Nannospalax; species Nannospalax galili. Next base: position 6,078,036 of record NW_008334003.1, read on the forward strand.
GCTCTTGCAAGAGTTTCAAGCACTATGTTAAAGAGAAGTGAAGATAGTGGACAGCCTTGTCTGGTTCCTGATTTCAATGGGAATGCCTCCAGTTTTGCTCCATTTAGATGATGTTGGCTGTGGCTTTGTTATATATGGCTTTAATTATGTTGAGGTATGTTCCCTCCAGTCCAATTCCCTCTAGGACTTTGAACATAAGTGCATGTTGAATTTTGTCAAAGGCCTTCTCTGCATCTATTGATATGACCATGTGGTTCTTGTCTTTGAGCCCATTTATATGATTTATGATGTTTATTTACTTATGTATAAGTAAATGCATCTTTGGGATAAAGCTGACTTGATCATGGTGGATGATCTTTTTGATGTGTGTCTGGGGCACCAAGACAAGGAATGGGACAAGACCCAGGCTAGGAGGAGAGATGGGCAGGGGAGATGGGAGGGTAAAGGAGGCTTGGGGAGTCAAGGCACAGAGGGCCTGCGGGTCGTGCAGGCCCAGCGAAGCAGAGGGCAGTCAAAAACATTTTTAAGATAACATCCGAACATATTAGAAAACTTTAAAGCATTTTTCTACATATAATAAGAGAAGCAAACAAAAATCCATAAAACAAGTGTGTCAAATTTTGATAAAAGAAGTCTAAAACGTATGGTTTGTTTCTGGCATACCATATTAACACTAAAGATCTCCCTCATTGTGGTATTTTTTTCATGACTTTTATACAAATGCTTTTCTAATTAGTTGTCCTTGGAGAAGTCCTGCGATATGAATTTATCTTGTCTTTTTCTTCATGATAGCCTTTGAAATGTATGTACAGAGCTGTTTGGGGCTGTGATCATTAGCTTTGTCAACTTAACACAACCTATAATTTTCTCATTTGAGGAGAAAGTCTCATTGTGGGATCATCTGCATTGGGTTGGTCTGTGGGCATGTCTGTGGAGGATTTCCTTAATCAGGTTAATTGGTATGGAAACATCCAGCCCACTGTGAGTGGCACCAGGCAGGGGTTCGCAACTATAGGAATGAGAAATCAAGCTAAGCACAAGCAAGCAGCTAAGCGTGTGCATTCACTTTTCTCTGGCTCTGACAGGGATGGGATATGACCACCTATTTGAAGATTTTACTTGACCTCTCAGCGATAGCCCTTGCCTGGAACTGGAAGCTGAAGTAAATCCCTTATTCCACATGTTTCTTTTAGTTGTGATATTTTATCATAGCAACAGATATGAAATCAGAACATTGACTCGGTTTGTATCTCAATTGTCAAGTTTTCTCACATTTACTCATCAACATAGCTGTGCATCTCCTTTCCATCCTGATTAAGCACTGCCGTGAAATGCGCTTTCTACAGTACAACCCAGTACTCCCAGCACTCTCTGGCCAGTGCTGAGTACAGCAAAATTTTTGGTCCTCCCTCCGGGTCCCAGGACAGCAGGAGAAACTTTTGTGTTCTCAGAGGGTTAATCATACCATCAGCTGACACTGAGTGTACAGTTGAGAATCCCCTAATATCTTGTACTTAATTTCATGAAGTTATACTTACTCTGCTCTGTAATTCTATTAATTTGTATTTTAGACATAAAGACAGTGCTCTAGATTCATCTCAGTCATTCTTAAATAGAGATGTTGCTGGTGAACACTGAACTCATGGTAGGAAAAATGTGAAACTACTCACATTTCTATCATATATATATATATATATATATA
>NW_008334003.1:6079820-6088101 GCF_000622305.1 Nannospalax galili
CCAGCTGGGGCTACAGGGAGACCCTGTCTCAAAAAGACCAAAAAATAAATAAATATATATATATATATATGGAGAGAGAAAGAGAGAGAGAGCACCCACTTCTGAAGAGAGGAAGAAAGTAGAAAACTATTAGAAATTGGGTATTAGGTATTGGAGAGACATCATCTATTATACAAGAAAACAAGAGAGGAAATACATTATTTAGGTTCTTTCTCTTTTTTTGTAATTCACCAAACAAATATTGACTCCCTTCCTGTTTTTGCTGGCATAGCACAGCTTGATCAAGACATCTAGTCTGAAGGAAGAAAGCTGTGAGTCCCACAGCTCCCTGGTCTCCCAGTCTGTATTAAGCTGCTATAGAGTAACACACCAAGGCCTGTCCTACACCTCACCGTGCATTAACTGACGGTGTGCAGCTCAAGTTTTCCATCATGGGGATTGAGTTCTTTGCATTGCTTTTGTTTTTGTATTCCTTTTTTGTCACAACACATTTTTCAACTTTATTAATAAAATGCTAAAGAAAACCAAGAATACTACAAATGAGACCCATTAGTTGTACCATTTTATTAATAGCCTTTAACTTAGACTATTAAACTATTAACATATAATAAAAAGCTACACTATTGCATTAGCAGGGTAAATGTATTCCAGTGAATAATAATAAACCATTGGCAATTTACTAGGAGCTCAATTTAGCCTAAATTATATTGCTAACAATATGTCTGGTTTACTCACATGAAATTTAAAAAAACCACTCTCAAGAATTAACATAAAATACCTTATGCTGTTTATGTGCACTGTAGCTCCCAGACAGAATGGGCAATAGAAACTGCCAAAACTGACACTTAAGCCAGTCTCTTCAGCACAGCTATCACTGTATGAGGCTTACCAAAACCTATGCCCATCTCTTTTCTTGTATTTGTATATCTCCGTTTGCTCTGGTTCACTTCCTCGTCACTCAGTGATCTCCCAACTTGGTAATGGCAGACACAGAACCCAGAGGGCTGGGTGGCATTTCTGTGGCAGATTTCCTATGCTTGGCCATCACACTTTACAACCTTTCAGTATCTGCCTTTGGACAGCCCATGATGAAGCAGTGCAGAAGATAGGACACCACACATCCTCTCTCTAGACTACACTTGGAATTTTGGGACATTTCCCATTCAGAGAATCTGATATTTATATCTTATAGTCTTTAAAAAAAATTCCTTGGAGTAGCACAAAATAAATCAAACACTTCAACTATGACATGCCTTCAAGAACATGAAAAGAGCAAACATCTTCCCCCAAAATCTGCTTGTCTCAATTAAATACTTCACAGGTTCTTTCAACCTTTTTCTTTTAAAAATATTATTTTCATTTTTTATCTGTGTGAGTGCATTGTCTGCATGTATGAAAGTGCACCCATGTCACTCAGGGCCCATGGAGGTCAGAAGAGGGTGTCAGATCCCCTGGAACTGGAGTTACAGACAGTTGTTAGCTGCCATGTAGGTTCTGGAAATCAAACCTGGATCCTCTGAAAGAGCAGCCAGTGCTCTTAACTGTTGAGCCAACTCTCCAGCCCCCTCAATTTTTTTCTTATCAAGTAGTTTGCAGCCTATGACAGTTTGACTATCCTTTTATGACACACCATTTTAAATTGTGTCACCAACACTGGACAGCAGTATTCCAGGGGTGAACTGACAATTACACACTATGCTGGAAATCTACCCTTTCCCATCCTAGACTCTGGTAGACCAGAGAGCCTTAACATTTCTGATGGGATGTTGCATCTGACATAACCACCAGCAAGTTCATGAAATGCATACAGAATTAAGGATAGATGAGGGTTTTTTTAAGTTAACTTTTTGTAGTAGAAAAAATTCCAAAATTATGTATTAAATAATGCACTTTCTAATAAAATCACTTTTGACGTTGTGCCCCACCTCTCTGCTTCTTACTTGTGACATAAGCTCCATTACAGTGTCACAAACCCAAGGAAAACCTGAATGTCTCTAAACAGCTTTCATAGTTCTGTGTTTGCCTTATTTAGTCCAAAGGTAAATAATGAACCAGTTGGTAGAGGACAAGATTGATTGGAAGGGAGAAAGTGTTAACAGTTGACTCCAGAAAGGCAGAGAGCTGCTCTCTCTTTCAACCTAATTTTTTAATTAGTTGTCTAATTATGTGATTATGCTCTTTTTTAGATTTGGTTTAACACATTCAGTGATTCATTTTCAAATTAGACATTTTTAAAAAGTCAATCTCCCCTAGGCTTCCCCTTCCAATTATCTTTAAAAGTTTTCAGAGCTTTCTGGAAAGCTTAAGTTCAAAAGTAACAGCAAACTTATTTGTGTTGGTAGCTCTCGGGAGGGCCAAGACATTCTCGCCAAAGGTCTGCCAAGGTCAGAACTCTATTTCTAATAGGCATGTGATGGAAACCACAGAACAGAGATGTATCTGTGCCATGAGGAAGGCAAAAAGAAATTCCATGCAATCCATGATCGGTTGGTTTAGAGTCCAGTTTTCTGGCAGCCGGGAGAGCCAACAATAGCTTATTGACTCTGGCACCATCGTCCTATATGAGCAGTGAGGATCACACTGGAAAGACCATCTGTTTAAGGTTATTATAAACTCAGCCCAGTGAAAGGAGACTCAACTTGTCTTCTATGAAAAAAGGTTCCTCTTAGTTCTCTGTGTTGGAATCATCAGACTCAGCATTATCTCTGGTGTGAAAACACATATAAATTCATTCCTCATCAGTTTTCCACAGAGAACTCCACACCTTTCAGTGTAATGTTTTATACCCTGACATGATCACTCCTGCACAACGCTAGTAACAGCCCATATTAGTTATTTACGGTGGGCCAAGTCCTTCGTAAACTACTTCTTTCCATTTTTACCTACACCCATCATAGGAAGATTATGTTTATTTGATTACGTTTATTTTACAAAAGAGGGAATTAAGTTCTTTGCCAAAGATCCTACAAAAAGAATGATTTGGGGATTCATGTCCAGCAGTCTGTCTCTACAGCCTGTACTCAATGACAGACTTCCAGACTATGATCTTGGGGTTCCCATCCAGCAATCTGTCTGTACAGCCTGTATTCAATGACAGACTTCCAGACTACTATTCTGTCCTTTAATACAAGAAGCAAATTCTAATCTCCAACTAATAATTATTGCAGCCATAATTTTATTGTAATTGATGTTTTAAATTTAATTTAAATTTTAACTGCTATATTAAAATATAAAATCGTGGCATTAATTATGTATTGATTTTTCAATACATGTTTAACATATGTAATACTTAAATTGGGCTAAATGTGTTTTCAGCCCCAGGTTATCATTTCCTTCTTTACAGTGAAAACATTATTCTTTATTCTTCCTTTATTGTGAAAACATTGAAAATTCTTCTAGTTTTCTGAGATTTATGGTATATTATTGTAATACTGATAGCATTCTGCTGTGCAATATCATACTAAACATCTTTCTTCTACCAGATTAGGACTTCATATCCACTGACAATCTTTCCCTGTCCTTCCCTTTCTCCTGCCTACACTTCCTGGCCTCTGAAAACCACATTTCTGCTTTTACTTACGTTCTATGAGAGCTATTGTTTACATTCCACAAATGAGTGTGACTATGTGGTCCTTGTCTCTCTGTGCCTAGTTCTTTGATTTCCATTTCTATCCATACTCTATCTACATCATCTTCTTTAACCTATGAACCAGTAAACCCATTAACATCTTGAATTTCAGAATATTTTTTTCTTAGACTTAATATCTTGATTTTTCGGGGGGGAATCCACATTATTTGTTGGGATACTGAGTACATGCCACATTCACAGCATTGAACTAATTTAGTGTTTTGATTTATTAACAAAGATAGTAACTATATGTTCAATATGGGGAAAATATTTAACAAATTTATTCTCAATTAATTATTAAATCATATATCTGATCTCTATTTTTAAAAGAGCTTAAATTATTTTTAAAATAGTTTAAAGTTACTTTGTATAAAGAAGTAAGATGGATTAGGAAACCCACCGGTATCCTGTAAGGAAACTGTAATTCTCACAAAAAGAAAGAGCAAACGTAACTAAATTAGTTCTGAAATAGCTTTGTAGGTTTGATGACACATTTTCAAGCCAATCCCTTCAAGAGTTAAACAAGTAAGCCAAAAACTAGTGTAGAAAGGAAACTGCCCAGCGAACACTTTCAGACATAATTATCTAACCCAGACTATCCAAGTCTCACTGGTCATGGCTGGTTCCGCCATACTTCAGGGACTTTCTTGTTGAAACAAATATTCCCTAATCACCAGAACTTCTGCTCACTGTTCTGAATCTCATGAGGATATTGGCAGCCAGAGAGAATCATTCCAAGCCTCACATGACTGCCCACCATCCTCCAGGCTCTTGTAGCTATAAAAGAAAGAGAACTGAAAGCAAGCCCAGGCCCAGCACGTCTTGCATTCTGTCAGCTGAAGAGAAGCCCGGGCTTCCCAGGATTATTCCTGGAGAAAGTCCCAAGAAATATGGGTAGAAGAAGGAAGAAGCAAGGGTAAAAAGCTGGTATTGATCAACTTTCCGTTTTCTCCCTTAAAATTGGCAGAAGGGAAATGCACCACGATCAAAAGCGTGGAGTCATGATTTGAACTTCCCTTCTTTCTAGGGGGCAAGGACGGTGCCCCTAGCCAGGGTTGAAATACTCTTATCAGGGGTTGGTGCTATTTTCTGTCCTCTGCTCCTTCTTCCACACTTAGCTCGTAGTCACTGCTGAGATGCCAAAGAAATGGAAAGGGTCCTTCCTGAGCATTAAACACCCCACCCCACCATCCGTTTTCCAACTGAATTGTAAGCAGTTCCTATTCATAATCAGGAAAGAGGAAAGGTGAGTTACTACCCTGTCATCTCGTTTCATCAATGAGATGGCTGCCTGCATAGATGAACTATCCAACAATTACAACTGTTATACTAGGTGCCAGACACATTCCCAAATGCATAACATGCACTGACTCAGTTAATTTTCATAACAACTCTATGAGGTAAACACTATCACAAAGCTCATTTCCAATAGAAATAGATTTAGCAATGGTAAGAATTTTCTTTTTAAATGTAATATTTTTATTAATTCCTTGAAAATCTCATACATGCTCACAATGCATTTTGTTCATATTCACCCCTTATTTCTCCCCATGACCCCTCCTGGACTCACCCTTAAACCCCCCACTTCTGTCCCAACTTCGTGTCCTCAATTTTTTTATCAAGTCCAATTTGTGCTGTGCACAGACTCATGGGCATATGGACATCCACTCGAGCGTTGTCAACCGATCAGAGGTTATACTCTTAAAGGGAACTGACTCAGCCTCTCACAGAAGCCCTTAACTGTCAATTGCTCCTCAGTTAGGTGGAGGGGCTCTCCATGGTGGAACGTTGACTGGCTTCATCTTGTGTGGGTCTTATGTTGGCAACCACAACTGCTGTGAGTTCATAAGTGCAAAATGGTTTTAAGGTCACAGTTACTAAGTGAATGGGCTGAAATTTTTGCTAGGCTGCACTAATGGCAAAGCTGTATAATTTGAAGTGAAAATGCCCTCAATGTCCCATTTAATGGGATAAATGCTTAGGTAATTTAAATACAATTCAAATGATAACTTTTAACTTCTTTTAAATAGCACAGAAAGAAGCTATTTGGGGTATGAAAGTGCTTCCAAACAGACACTTCCATAAATACTTTTGGCTTTGGCAATTTCTCAAATCTAACTTACTCCAATGATATATTGTATCCTGTTTATTATCTACAAAGAAGACAGTTAGAAAAATATTTTTGACCCCCCATTAAAAAACATATATGACCTCTTCTTCAGACCAGAAACCTTGGTCTGGACTTTGAATGCTGATTTGGAAACAAGTTTCTAAAGAATGCACTCAAAGCAGCAGGCTTTTAGCTCCTATGACATGAGATGATCAATGACCACATTAGCCACTAATCTGTGGCATAAAACATGCATGAGGCATTAGCATGGAAATCTAACCCGTTCCCACCCCAGGTGGTGCTGGATTTCTAATCTGTTGTCCCATCTAATAGGAATAAACTTAAATAGCTTATTTAGAGGTTCATTTACAAAGTTAATAATTACAGTGATTTACTCCAAAGGCAGAGGAGGAGGAAGAGAGAGACAGATGGGTGGGGGTTGAGATGGAAAAAAAATGAAAGTCACCTCACAAAAGCCAACCTCAACTTCTAATCATAATGCCTTTGTTTAAAGTTTTGTCTGGAAGGATAATGCTTAGTCTTTTGAGAGAGACTCAGGTTAGGGGGAAAACAAGAAAGCAAGGACTTTAGAAACTCATTCTTGATTAGAAACGAACAAGCCCACCCTGCTGTTTAGTCACACTGTGCAAGGAGTTCAGCTCCCCAAACAAAGGTTTCATATCTTTAGGACTGAAATAACAGCTGCTTTACATGGATTTAACAAGATAACAAAATCAAAGTGTCAGCACAGTATCTGGGGCATGGGAGGATACAAAGATGTATTCTTTTGGGGTCTACAATGGCAGGGCTGACACAGTTACATTTGCTCCTACATCCAGAGCACTGGATGAGCTACAGTATAATTTAGCGTTATACACAATACAGGACAAACAAGATTCAGCCAATTAGAAGCAGACATGCTGTCTGTCGGACCTCTCTCCAGGGACTCCTACTCCCCTATCCTATTCATGAGGGCCAGCTCCAGGCTTATCCCTGACATTTGAAGGTCAGACAAACAGTCCAAATGGAAACTACTTGTATGCATTTTTTTTATAAACAGGGTCTCCCTATAGCCCCAGTGACCTGGAAATCACTGTGTAGACCAGGCTGGCCCCTATCTCACAGAGCTCATTCTCCTGCCTCTGCCTCCCATCAGCTGGGGTTAGGCATGAACCACCACACCCAGCTGTATACTTCATAATGTTATAATGATAAAGTAGCTAACAAAAACTGGTAATAAATTCTACTCCCAAACCAAGATAAAAATTGCCTTCATAGTGACCTGAAAAACTGACTAAAATGTTCAGTTCTGACACTCCTTGGGTTCTGGGTCAGGTCATGGCATCATGGGAAGAGCACCATCACAGCTTTGTCTATACTATGAGAGAGCTTGCACATGCTGCTCCAACTAAATTAATGATCCGGGTATGTAGATCACTTATATCAGAATGCCATAGCCCCCATTCCCATAAACAGTCACCTCAAGATCATCTATCAAACCCATTGGTATGTCCAATGTCTGGTCTCCCTCAAGAGGAAAATCCTAAGGAAGAAGCTTGGGTCAAGTTTGGAAGCAGGCTAAGGACTCTGAGCTGGAGTTCTGCAGTCTTAAGAACATAAATCAGGGGCTGGAGAGATGGCTCAGCATTAAGAACACTAGTTGTTCTTGCAAAAGACCTGTGTCTGAATCCTAGTACCCACATGGCAGCTAACAACTGTTTGTAACTCCAGTCCCAGGGGATCTGACAGCCTTTTCTGACCTCCATGGGCATTGCACAACACAGGTGCACTTACCTAAATGCAGGCAATACACACATACACATAAAATGAAAATAATATTTAAAAAAAAAAAAACTTAAAGCAGTGGCTGGAGAGATGGCTCAGTGGTTAAGAGGACTGACTGCTCTTGCAGAGGACCTGGGTTTGATTCCCAGCACCCACACGATGGTTAACAATCATCTCTAATTCTAGTTCCAGGGAACCTGATAACTTCTGGCCTCTATGGGCATTGCACAACAGGGGTGTACTTACACACATGCACACAATTCACTCAAAAACATAAAATAAAAATATTAAATAAAACATAAAATATAAAAAAAGAACATAAAGCAATTGGAGGAAGTAAGCTCCAGGCAGAAAGTCCTCTGGCAATGGAAAGTGTGGATATTGTTTGTAATCCTTTGAACTTGACTTTCGTCATGGCTATTAGCAGGTTCCACTTTCTAAACAATTGGCTTGACTGGAAAACAATCAAGAACACAAAAGGATAATTAAGCTTCAATTTCCTTCATAGAAATCAGTGGAGATATGTGTGCATGTGCGTGTGTGTGTGTGTGTGTGTGTGTGTGTGTGTGTGTGTGTTTTACTGCAGGGAATTGTTTCATAGAAATTATTCTTAGGTTTCTTTTTCATGCCTGTCTTTATTTTTAATGTATATTTTTATCAAATTTTTGTGCATTTTATACAATAAATCTTAATCATATTTAGACTGCCCCCCATCCACACACCTCCATAGCCCCCAATCAGATTTCATACATTGTCAT